>NC_016530.1:271569-520642 GCF_000236905.1 Tetrapisispora phaffii CBS 4417
CAGAGATTCAAAAGAAACGTGATGACAGATTAGTAGTAGATGACGCTTCAAAATATTCAACCACGACAGAGCAAACAAGTGTCGGGGCTTCAGATGGCCCTTTGGTAGCACAGAATACTGCACCATCGATCCCATCCATGACAGCGCCAAGCGGTAATTCGTTCTTGGATGAAATATCATCAAAAATTGGACATCATAATGATAGGGCTCCGCCTGCACCTTCCGCGCCATCTATACCTTCTATGGGAGCACCACCTGCCCCACCATCTATGGGAGCTCCTCCAGCACCACCTGCTCCATCGACGACTGCTCCACCGGCACCACCTGCTCCACCTGCTTCATCAATGGGAGCTCCTCCAGCGCCACCAGCACCTCCTGCAGCTTCAGCGCCTCCTGCTCCACCTGCACCACCAGCTGCACCAATTTCATCGACTAACCATAAGCAAGCCGCACCGGTATCGTCTGGGCCTCTTCCATTTTTGGCAGAGATTCAAAAGAAACGTGATGACAGATTTGTAGTAGATGACGCTTCAAAATATTCAACCACGACAGAGCAAACAAGTGTCGGGGCTTCAGATGGCCCTTTGGTAGCACAGAATACTGCACCATCGATCCCATCCATGACAGCGCCAAGCGGTAATTCGTTCTTGGATGAAATATCATCAAAAATTGGACATCATAATGATAGGGCTCCGCCTGCACCTTCCGCGCCATCTATACCTTCTGCACCATCTATACCTTCTATGGGAGCACCACCTGCCCCACCTGCATTATCCATGGGAGCACCCCCAGCACCATCTACGGGAGCCCCTCCAGCTCCACCTGTAAAAGCTCCTGCAACTCCATTACCGGTATCTGAAGTCAAAAATAATTCTGCTGCAGGACATCATACATCGGGAAATACCGAATCATTGCATGGAGCCCCACATATAAGCTCAAGTTCCAAAAATTTAAAGCATAGACTATTTGAAACAGAAAATTCAACGTCGACACGTGAAATAAATAAGTATACAAACGAACCAGAGGTAGTGGTAGGAAATTATACAATAAATGGTTCCAGTCAGAGTACAGGTGTTAAATTAGATGAGGGTAAGATCACAATTGATGACAAACGTTTTAGATGGGGTAGCAAGTCACAAATGTCAAAACCAAGAGTTTTCCAGGGTAAAACAAAATTATATCCAAGTGGTAAAGGAAGTAGTGTACCTTTGAACTTAAGTTTATTCCAATAAATATAATTAATTATATAGCCTGCATCCTATTGTAATGATAACCACTTTCTAATATATTTTAAGACAATCCAGTATTTTAACTAGCAAAAATATTACGTATTCCGTTAGCTCAAATCTCTGTCGTGATTGATAAATGTAAAAATTAACTCCGATACGGGGAGTCGAACCCCGGTCTCCACGGTGAAAGCGTGATGTGATAGCCGTTACACTATATCGGATGCAATTATGCGGTTTGAGAAGAGTATTAATGAATCTAAAACTTATGGTAATATCGGGATATAATAATCGTGCTCAACAGTGTTATTCATTGCTTTAATATATTAAAATGTCAGAATTATTGTAGTGTATGTGACAGAACTAAGTGTTTTTGACACTTTGAGTCCAGAACCAATTGATCACTTACTAATGGAAAGGACGTTCTAGAACAATCTTCCAAATGATAGATGAAATATTTTCACTACAACACATGGCTACGTGAGAAACACCGATGTCCAATACAGTATTAACGACCTTGGGGAGAATGGTTGAACAATGTTAGAGTTCATTCATCTATCAGATAATATTTTATAAAGAGGACATTTAAATTTACATAGATTTTTATTAAACATAGTAATAAAGGACCAATCGATTATTGAAACTATAAGAAGATGGACTACTCAAAAGCAAATAAAGTGACTGGTGGGACTATGGTAGAAGTTGGCACTAGCCCAGATAAGCTTGTTTCTTAACAAAAGAATATACTGTGTCAACCTAGCCCATTAAGATTGCAGGCATATCAGGCCACCAAAGTGGGAATTGACATATAAGCAGGTCACACCATTGTAATTTTTCTTGTTCAGAAACGACATCATCGGTCACCTGTTGGATGGCTTTTGAAGTCATCTTCATCAATGACAGCTTTCTATTTCATTCGATACAAGTCACTGCCTTTGGCTTCGTGATTATTATTTGCAATTATCTTGACGGTCTCAACTAACAAAGAGTGGGTTAAGGAACGGGTATCAGTTTGAGCGGCAACAATAAAAACCTTCATTGTGTGAGTGTCTGTATGCGTTTGTATACTTAATTCTTTATAAGGTTACAGAATTTTAATTACCTGACCGTCTTCATTTTATAGAATACTGAAATAAAATAAACCAATTAATTTTCACCTAACTCTATTGTTTCAACCAAATCTTAGATCTCGAGAGTGCCTATTCGATGCCTATTAATTCGATGAGTACCTGATTCGGCCCTAAAATAGCACAATTTAAATTCATTACTCAGTAATACATCTGTGAAAAATACTGGTTCGAACTTAAGTAATAATTATCAATTAAGTGAGACATGCGTAACTTGTTGACTATGTACACCCAGACATCCAGAAAACACTTATTTTTTATGAAAAACAATTTTTCATTTTTCATTTTTTCATTTTTTCATTTTTGTGGGAGTCAGAAAATGATTGCTCGTTGTCTCGAGCCAAAAATATCTACTTGGTAATATAGTTCCTGGTTCTGGTTCTGTTTTCTGCGTAATGAGACGGCTCTAGACAGAGTTTCTTAGTAACCCTCACTCAGGAGGTGATATTGATGTCGTTCTAATAAGAACGTTATTCAGAATTTGTTGGCCAGATCGCCTTCTGGCTCTGCCTAACTAATCCTTTCTTCTAAGCAGAACGCTTCATTCCACACAATTAATCTACTTAATTTCAATGTCTCTACCATGTATTTTTGCATAACAGTATTGGTAGTAATCTCAAAACTCATCACTATGTTTGGTTTGAGTTTAATGATTTTACCCTAACTCGCTACTTACAAGGTTGTTCAGTTTGTTTAATATGACATGCTATGTTATTGCTAAGTTAACGGATTGTAACCTCACCATTGTCTCTCATATTTGACTATGAGCAGGATCGTTGTAAAGCTCTCTATTTGAATATATAGTATTATCTCTAGACTTAAAGATATGTGTTCAGCCCGTCGATATCCTGGTAAATTTTCACTATCTGTGCAATTTCAAATATAGTTCTAGAGAGTTGAATTTTACAATTAATAGTAAACTGTCATTGTATGTAATGTATTGTAATGTTGTTTCTTAGCTTGGAACTTTGTCACTAAGCATATACTATCTATTGTTTATGGTGAGTGTGCTAACGAAATATTGTAGAACATATTCATACCATCCTATGTTTTGAAATTTTATTTTAAGTAATAATTAGATTCTTGAATATATGCATAGTATTTAAAAATAGTACCTCTTACTAGTACATTTGCTCTGATTTTTGTAATTACCATTAAGACCCTAACACAGTCAAAGGGTATGTTAAGCACATATAGAGCTATATCATATAACAGATTTTCGGATCAGACGAAGACATTAATGAAGTCCCAATACCAACAAGGAGAGACATGTATCGATGAAATACCACTAATACGAAGTGGATGGTAAACTATTGTAGTCGATCCACCTATTTGATCAGGATAATTATTACTTAAATAAATGGAATGGTTCACTCACACGAGTTGATTTGGTCATTGGATCATTTCTGATCAATTAAAAAGGCATATTCTATGTTATGAACATGTTACTCGTCCTGCAATTATTAATAAAACAACGCATACATATATATTATAACCGCAAACATTTATAACTGTTTGTTAAAAAGGTATAGCAATTTAAATCAGTTTCAAAATTGATTAAACCGATTAACATATCTGCATCTTTTCCTTCATTTGTTTTTTTATATGATTAGAACCTATCGTTTCTGACATTTTACTAACTTAATGATTGCATTCAAAGAATTGTTTTGAATTGTCATATTACATTTATCCAGAAAATTTTTAAACATGCCTCCAAAGCAACAAATTTCCAAAGCTGCCAAGGCTGCTGCTGCCATGGCCGGTGGTAAGAAATCTAAGAAGAAGTGGTCCAAGAAGTCCCACAAGGACAAGGCCCAACACGCCGTCATCTTAGACCAAGAAAAATACGACAGAATCATGAAGGAAGTCCCAACTTTCAGATACGTCTCTGTCTCTGTCTTAGTTGAAAGATTAAAGCTTGGTGGTTCCATGGCCAGAGTTGCTTTAAGAGATTTAGAAGCTAAAGGTATTATTAAGCCAGTTTCTAAGCACTCTAAGCAAGCCATTTACACTAGAGCTACTGCTTCTGAATAAATCATTTAAACTAAAACTATTAAATTTATTTAGAATCAAGGTTTATTAAATTGTAAACTGCCTCCACGAGTTTATAATCTTATGACAGGTTCTTTGCATCCTAATGAATTTTGATAACTATATGTGTATAATCCATTTTTAATAAAATAAGGCATTATAAATACTATTTGAATTCTTGTAGTATTCGTGAATTTTATGTACTTTACGAATTTTCTGTTTATTGCTTTAATCACTTGTCAACTTAATATATTAACTATTAACTGATTGCTTCATTACGAGTTGTTGGAAGACTGTTTAAAATTTAAAGTAACCATTCATTACCATATATCATACTCTTAGGTTCTCGTGAGATGACCTAATTGTAGAGATGTTCCTATTTTCTAAATTGCTGCGTTTATAGTGATCTGTAATTTTTCAGATTTAAAAATTTTCAAGAAATTTTCAAAATGTATAAAAAGCCATCGAATTTTCACAGTATATTTTTTATAATAGGCATATAATACTTGGAGTTATTTTTCTGTTTTTTATTACTTTAGTTAGTTGTAAACAACAATAATTCTAATGATAACCAGCAGTCAGTTAATGCGATTGCTGTTAACTTGGTTGCATACGAATTTTATATTACATCTAAAGATAAATGATAAATTTTGCTAGGAAGTTTGATTAGTCATTTTTCTTTAGATTGCAATATGTGAATTCTTTTTTATAAGAGTTAGTGATTGTTTTCTAATATTTTTTGAAATTGATTATTCAATTTAAGAATATGATTATCAAAGTATTGATTGTCTTTGACGATCTCCCTTACTGAGGATGTATATGCAGGACAAATTGTTAATTAGGAATTCTTCGTTTATGATCTTAGAATTTAGAATTAATTTCAATATTATGATAACTGTCACTTAACTTTGTCGTCATTACCACATACCATGAGTGCATGATATACCATTGATATTATGTCATAAAGGATATAATTTTAATATACCATTTATTCTTTATGATGAATAGACTCCACATAGTCTTTTTACTATCCGGCGATGATTTTTAAAATATGTGCCATGGATAAAAACATGCATCACCATCTGAATGTTTAATATTATTTAAACTATTGTTTAATTGAATGTTAATCGATTAAATACTTTATGAACTTTTATCAATGGTTGTGGATGGTTCTTGATATATACACATATATGTGAACAAATTTGTTCAAAATTAAAAATCAAGTGCAAAGAAATTTACATGATGATAAAACTTTTTTCAGTTCTGCTTCTGAACATACAGGAAGATAACCCATTTACCAAATATTATATCTGAATTTTTCTTTGACACTCATTTATGAACTAATGTAATTGATGTATTTTCTCTTGTATGATGTGTTAAGTATTAGATAGCCTAAATGTTTCATTAGATTAGTGATGAACAATGGAACTTCGTAAAGTTAAAATGAGCTCAAGAGTGTTGAACATTATTTTCTTAGATATGATATATATCACTGTTAATTTAGTCTCCTCAAATATAAAAAGGCTACATAAGCTATCTGTTTTGACATCTTAGTCTGTCTTGTTTAATCTTTAAAAATATGTATGATTCAGCCTTGTCAACAAATTTCTTGGCATTATCTGACAGGTATGGTTTGATTTTTTCTAAGATATTAAGGGCATTTATTCTTGCATATGAATTGAAGTTCAATCTCAACCAAAATAGTCCAATGTAGAATACTAATGAAAAACCTGAAGTTCCATCTTTCAACAGAATGGTGTCGAACACTAATGCAACAACTGTTGCAGATTCAATATAGCCGATCGTTCTTAGCAGCTTACAATTCTTCATAATAAACTTTTCAGTAGCTTTTTCATCACCTTTAAATTCATTGTTTCTATTTAATAAATGTAAGTAACTGATGATCATAAATGGGCACAATCTATAAAATGATTTTCTGCCACCAATTAACCATACCACAGCTAGTAAAACAGCTTGGAAACTTTCTGAAGATAATAAGTCGTACCAGGTTGGATTGGAGTTGGAATATTGTTGATTCAATGAAACGACACTGGCAGTGAGATATCCAATCAAGGACAGTCTATATATGATATTTGGAAGCATGCCAGCAAAATAGGCAGTCCATGAATTGCCTTGAATGTATGCATATGATTTATTTAATCTTAGGAATAGCCATTTCCATTGACGGTATTTATAAAAATGAATAACATGATAAAAGTAAGTGATTGAAAAAATTATTCCCAAAACAACAGTAATCGAATGCCCAATAGTCCATAGTAGTTTCTGTTTAGCTAATGGATCCAGCATAGCCTTAGGCTTTTCTTTTTTCTAATAACTTGAATAGTTCTAGCCATATTTCCACTAAATTATCAATATAATCTTATAACGTTAGATAGTCAAAGTTCGTTACGCTTCGATTCAGTCCAGATACACAAAGTAAATATGTTTATTCAACTAAACGTTTAATATTAGTTATCTCCATATATATCTTATAAGCAACTATTGAATAATATATTTTATCTTTATTTGAAATATTTCTTATCCCATATTTTTATTAATTCAATTTTGAGGTTCCCAAAATTCTTATGTTATGGTTACGGAAAAAAACATAACTATGAAATATATCATATTATGAAAACTATTATAGCTCATCGAAATGGACTACTGATTAGTTTGTTAAGTAAATATACATATATATTTATATGTATGTAGTGCCCATTTCAATGTATCAAATCTATATAATTAACGCAAGTGTTGTTTCTAGATAAAAAAAAATCTGCTTTTTGCAGTTTGCAGATATGCAATATACTGGTGACGATGGAATGCCACCATTATCTTCATCATCATTTATGAGATGATCAATCTCGTAAATTTGATGGTCAATTATGGTTTCGTCTATATAATTATAATCCCATCTATATAAATGGTTAGATTCACTTCCACTGAGTACTGTGATCACATTTAAATCCTGTCTTAAGTATATTTTGCAGTCAATCAATGCATTTGATTCAAACTCTTCTTTTTCTCTCTCCGTAATTGCATTTCGTTTCTTGAATGTACAAACTTTATCCCAAAAGCCATCTTTTGATCTTTTAAATAAGATCACTCCTATATTTGTAACATTGGCCACCACATACACTTTTGTAACTTTAGTATATTTTTTCACTACTACCACATCAGACCACACCAGTTGGCCGTCATGAATATCATTATTATTACTATTATCGAAATTTACACCTTCTGTATAATACTTAATTGGCAATTTTTCTAGTTTATCATTAACTATAACATATATTGTGTTATCAGCACTTGAGATTGTCATAATTTGACTTGATGATAAAGTAGACCATAAAGACTCGTTTTCGATAGAGGGATAGTTTATCCCTAACTGGATTCCTGAAATATTTATAATACTATCCATTATTTGGTCTTTTATATTACTCAATGGTATGGACAATTTTATCTTTTGAAAGTGTTTCTTATGAATATCATAACGAAATTGTACAATATCTGACATTGTAGTACAGTATGTTACTATAATCGTATTGTCCTTATATCCTTGAGCATATATGCTGGTAATGGACACATTGACATTTGTAATTTCCCATTGCTGGAAAGTATCGGATGTTACACCAGTTTCTGCAACTGACAGTATTAACTCATCTAATGAGCATATTTGAATAGCATTACCTTTATTGATTATTAAGAAATGGCATATTTCTAAGTTACCTTTCTTCAAGTTCGGCACATTGACCAAATGAATGGACTTTATAACCGTCGAATTACGTCCCTCATTTGGAAACGTTACCGATGCTTTATTTCTCGTTAATTGTAAGTTCAAAACATTCTTATTAATATCTTCTTTATGAAAATATTTTAATTTACAATTAAAATTATTTGAAAAAGGTGATTCAACTAAAAAAACATAATTATCTGTTACACAATAACAATGTATGAAGTAATTTTTATTGCACTGGTAGAACATCTAATATTGATATCTTGTTTACGTTTTTCAATTAACAGAACTCTACATAATTGTACTCTTTATAAACTTTCACATTTTTGTATTCTTATTTTATGCGATTCTATTAAAAATAGGTTAGGTTCCTACATGTGGATGATACTTAATGTATATATATAAGTGCTATACTCTGTAACAATTTGATTATTGAAGCGTAACATGCATATTATTTATATATGTATGGATGATATGGAAGGGAGGTAATGGATACTGCTGTGGATGATAGGAAATGCCCGAATTGGCAAATGCATTAAATGTTCTCAATGTGTATAGCGAATGTTGTTCTGTGTTCTGGAAATTGGGAACATATTAAATTAAGTAAAATGATATTAAAAGTTTCTTGGATTAATTTCATTCGAATCGTTATCTTCGTAATATTTATTTTCTTCGATACTGGTGAAATTCGAATTACTTGAGTCACTATTACTTTTAGCATGACTATTACGGTTTTCATTTACGGCATTGTCCACATGATCTGGTTCTTCATTCAAATCACTTGGTAATCCATTCTGTATCCTTATTGTTCCACGACCATTGTAGTTTTGATTTGTTCTAATACTTCCATTTCTATCTATTGTCGTTGCTGGTAATCTGGGAGAAGGGAGTTGGTTTAAGCTATGGCCTCTGCTATGTCTAAATTCATCCCTTGTGACCAGGAGATCTAATGAATCGTCATTATTTAAAGATGAACGATCATTCAATTGTTCATCTAAATCTGAAGAAGAACCACCAAGCGGGGATTTGGTTTCGTACTTTTCGCTTGTATCTTTCCCCAGTAGGTTATACCACCAAGCTGTAAATTTATTTGCACTGTATGCAGTAACGACTTGGCCATCTGAATTAATAAAATCAGTCTTCTTTGATTGTATGCAAAAAATATAGAAAATGATTAATAACGCTAGAAGCACTGGAACACCAATACCGACGACACAACCGATGACGATATTTCTATTCTTTTTTGAAAGACCACTATGATTATTTGCATTTGTATTATTATTATTTGCACTAGCGGTGGCTGTTGCTGACAATGTGACATAGATATCAGAAAGGATGGTTGAACCGTTGATAACTGTTGTTAGAGTTGCTCTAAGCAAAGACGCCGAAGATTCTGCACTAGTAGAAGGTTCATCCATGGAAGATGAAGGGGATTCATATGCTGTTGAAGAAGGTTGGTGTTGCGAAGTAGATTCGGTTTGACTAAAGGAGGACTCGTAGGAACTTGATGATTCATATGTTGAAGAAGAGGACTCTGTTATTGATGAACGTTCCGTATGACTAGAACTTGAGCTTGATGACGACGATGACGACGACGATGATTCCGACGATTCCGACGACGATGATGTTAAAGATGATGACGACAAGTACGACGACGATACGTACGATGTAGTTAATGATGACGACTGGAATAAGCTCGAAGAGTATCCGGTGGAACTCGACATCTGTTGAGAACTCCCATTATTCTCACTGGCAGAAGAGTACAGAGACGAAAACCTGTATTGGGAGAAAGTAGAAGAGTAACTCCTTGGCGTAGTGCTATTATCTGAAGCAGCTAGAACATTAGCACCATTAAACCATGTAGCAGCCAGCACATAGGACAACTTGAGCAGCATATTAATAAAAATAGTAGGAATGATTCTGTGTAGCACAACTAACTAGTCCAATTACAAGCAACTGCGATCCGATGCTTTACAGAGCAAGTGAACTTTTCAACGAAGGGATAGTAATCTGAAAGCTAATGTTCTTATATATATATATATATATATATATTTGTCTCTGGATCGGAATGCTTATTCTGAATCGTTAGAATCAGGATGTGTGATATAAGATTGGAACTCCTTATCGAGACGGATAATCGACACTGTGTGTCAGGTAAGATAGTTAAATAGAGCAATGATATATTGCTATTTGAAATGTTTGATCTCGAGGAATAGACAGCATTGGGCTTGTCGATGTATCAGCAGTGTGTTGTTTTGTTATTTTTATATTTCTTTTTCAGTTTTTTTTCACTTTCTTTTTCTTTCACATGACAACAGCCCGTAGGACCGCCGGGGAGAAATCTCCGCACCCACCATTGAACCCGTCATGTGCGGTGTTTACTGTATTCCCAGGCCGTCTATACCCAAATAGGCAATAATGAAAGCACCCATGCTGCCTCCGCTGCCGCCTCACTGCTGCGCTACGCGCAGCAGTGAGCTCCCCAATAAAACACGCACACTTGCGCGCGGCAGTCTCTAACATCTCAGATATTTCCTGAGAAGGTATAAATCCAGCCCTGCGGGGTTCACAGCCAAAACTGCCAGAACATGCAATTGATACTAATTATAGCAGGTCTCTCTAGCCAGCTTTTTCCCGTCCCCTCTTCCGTTTTTCAGTAAATCCCGAAGATTCACAGAGTCCAGAGTTCCCCCCGGACAAGAAATCTGGCAGTCACGCACCCGTCCGCACGCCCAGTTCTCTCTTGCCCGCGCAAACCACGCACAACTCCATCTGTAAACAAAGACGCGAAAAACAGGACCGCAACACAATCTCGCCCAGAAAGCCACTGCGGGAAATCACTACCCTGACCAGTACACGTCGTTGCCAGCTGCTGCCGTTCGCTCTCGCAGCCCGCCATCGCCGTCTCATCGTCGTTTCAGATTGTTAAAAATAGATCGAGCCGGGTAATATTTGGCCATCGCACGTGATGTGCAACTTGTTGAGCCCAAGTCAGGTTTGTTACCCGACACATCGGTATATATATATACATTTTTGCAACAAATGGCTTTACGATACAATATAGATAGCTTTTATTCAGCCTACTGGCATGCGTATCTGCACAGATGGTAAGGTATAATAGCACATTCCATATATCAATTAACTGTCGTGCTATACATATAATCGATATTCGAGGCTTCTATTCTTTCTGTAAAAAATTCTTGTGCAGTGAGAGGAAATTGAACGTATTCCAATCCCACTTATTACACACATAAATACAGAATGTCCGTTGACAAACGTACTTTGATCGCAGTTATAGGAGACGAAGATACAGCAACTGGCTTGCTGCTAGCTGGGATTGGACAAATCACTCCAGAGACGCAGGAGAAGAACTTTTTTGTTTATGAAGAGAACAAGACCACCAAAGAAGATGTCTTGGAGAAGTTCCAATTCTTCACCCAAGAAAGAGATGATATTGCTATTTTATTAATTAATCAATACGTGGCAGAAAAGATTAGGGCAGACATTGATTCGTATTCAAATGCTTTTCCAGCAATATTGGAAATCCCATCAAAGGACCACCCATATGATCCAGAGAAGGACTCAGTCTTGAAGAGAGTCAGAAGGTTATTTGGTGAGTGAGTCAAATTGTATACTGAAGATAAATCAATACCACAACATCACATTAAATAAATAAATAATAATAATAATAATAATAATAATAATAATAATAATAATAATAATAATAATAATAATAATAATAATAATAATAATAGAATTAAGATAACAATGTATTTTTTTTTTATTAGTCTAACTATATCTATGTAAAGGCAGGCACATCTTATGTGCCAACAAAAATAGGGCTGTATTGTCTTCAAGCAGACAATTCGTAAAGCGATTTTTCAAGAGCTTCAATAAAGATATCCGCATGTTTAATATCAAATGTAAGTGATGGCCTCAATCTGATAGATTTTGTTGAGCAACCGCCTACGTTACAGCCATTGCTTTTTAAAAGCGCCAACAATTCATCTCGCTGTTCGTTATTTTCAACATCCCAGGCAATGAAAGTTGCCCTGTTTGCACCTCTTAATCTTTGTAAGTAGTTTGGATAAACAACTGCCAATTTAGTTAGCTTACTCATCAAATAGTCTCCAACTTCGTTGACATGTGTGATCAGGTCCTTCTTAACGATTTCTTCACAGATTACGTTGGCAATTAAAAATCGTGCTGGATCACCGCACCATGTATTAAATTGCCTATACTTCATGTTTGGGATAAAATCTGGATCATGGAAGAAATACCCGGCACTTTGAAATTTCTTAGAGAATGTCACTAAATCAGGGGGTGGTTCAATAGCGGCATGTTCATGGCACCACATTTTACCAGTTGCACCCACTCCGGTTTGGACTTCATCGATAATATAAACAATTCCATATTTTAAAGTAATTCTCTCAAAGACTGCAAAAAATAAAGCAGAAGCATGATTATCTCCACCTTCTGATTGAATTGGTTCAATAATTAAAGCAGCAACTGGGCAATACCAAGTTTTAATAATTTCTTCAACATTCAGTACACATTCGTCATCAACTTTTTTATTAAACTCTTGATTATCTTCCAATGGATATTTATAAACCGGATATGGTGCATGCGGCCAGTTAAAAGCCGGTAAATCTAATTTATGGATTGGTTTCGAACAAGTAACAGAAGCTGTAGCAAATAATCTGCCATGAAATGCGTTCTTAAATGATAATACAGCTAAATCTGGAGAACCTGGTGCTTGATTGTCCATTACACTCGCATTTTCGTCTTCTGTATATTTAGTTTTAAAACCTCTTTTTTTGCCACAATAATACATGAACGCAGCTTTGAAGGCCAGTTCATTTGCGTCTGACCCAGATAATCCTGACCAAATCTTATTTTGACCATTTGGAGCAAATCTTAATAAATTTTGTAATTGCTTAGGCAATCTTTTTGATGGGAAATTGCCCATTGCAGGACGTTCGACCAAAGATTCGATCATCTCTTGACTTTTTGCAGCTTCGATCAACAAAGGATTATTATAACCCAAAGCAATTGACGCAATCTGTTGATAAAGATCCAAATAATAGTTCCCATCTAGGTCGCAAATATAGTTACCAATTGACTTCTCATAATCAGCAATAAAGTAAACAGCTCTTGTATCGAATACTTTTGATAGTTCATTCAACTGATTAATTGTTTCTTCAGAAGGTTCGATTGACTTCAATATAGGTCTTTCTGGTTCATTGGGATAGTACTCACTTGATATTGTCATGTTTTTTTGTTTTATATAGTGACTATGAAAAAGTATGATAACAAACTTGTTTTATTATATCAATTGAAATGTCAATGAAAAAATAAAAAAGGACTGCACCACCCAACGTAAAAACCATATAATGCGCATTTAAAAGTAATAATAATGGTTTATATATGAACAATATTGCATTTTTCAATTAAAGAAAGAACAAAACATCATCGGACAATGTTTACCATTATAGAAGGGGTAAATTATTTAGTTCAATTGAATGTACTATCTTATCTTATCTTATCTTAATATTAAGGTAAAGATCACGATCTTTTAGTAACCGAAAATTCATTCACATATGTTATCAATTATCAATTGATATCTGTTCATTTGTTCATCTGTCATAATTCGTTATCTAAAAATGATTACATCTTTTTTTAATATTTCTTTTTTAACTCCCTTAATTTTATACGTTTGTTTTTCTCTTTTTCTTATCTCCACCTTTTGAAAAAATGAAACGCAAATTTGTCCATTAACATTATCAATTTTGATTATTTATTAATATTATAAAGAAATCTCCAACAAATAAATTGAAGATTGGGTCAATTTACTCCAATTTTATAATGAATGACTCAGTAATAATACAACTGATTTGTTTGTTGGTGCGTTGTTTTTCCCACTGTATCTGTAATTCTTAATTAACCAGTTTATGCAGATTTGTACTTATATTTTAATGTTCTCAAATCAGTAATATCATTATTCAACAATTTTATCCAATATATGGTTAAATTGGAGATAATATATTGCAATGATGGTAAGAAAATAAATATATGCAATAATACACTAGTATTTTTATTTGTCTTATCTGCGACACTTGATATTTCTTTATAATTTGAGTAGAATAACCAATTAATTGTAATTATTATTATAATATTCAATATGTTTAATTTATTATTGTTAATATTAAATTTAAACTTAAATTTATTAATCATTGGTAAATCTTTGATAATTATATTATATCTTAATATTATCAATGACAACAACATTGATTGTAATGATAATACAAATATGATTTTAATTAGTCTGTTAGAATATTTCTTAATCAAAAATATATAAATACCACATATTATTAAATTCAATATAGTCAAAAAATTAATGTATTGCTTATTGTTATCATAGTTTATTATTTCTAATTTGTTAATTAATTCTTCTTGTTCGTCAATATCAAGTGGTATATCACCGACTTCGTTATCATAGCCAATTCCAAGTAATGCTCTGTTAATTTTTCTTAAACGGGACATCGTCTCATAATGTGTTCTGCTTTTATTATTTATACCAGATATTTTTAAGTTAAATATTATAGATGCAAATTGAAATGATGATGAGAATTAAGGTCTCTTTATACATAATGATATTGAAATTTTGGAAAATTCATATAATTTCCCGGTCACGTGATAAAAATTAATTCAAATCATATAGATATTGTAGTAAACTCCCCCGATTGCAAAAAAAAAAATGGTAAAGAAGATTCAATAGTCATATCTTGATTCATTCACTGGTATGATGTGATGCTCTCAAACTTACATCTCTTGCAATATATAGTAAAAATATCACTTAAAAATATGCTTATAGCAAGAAGATCGTTCACTATATTTCATTCTTTAAAGCAGAAATTACCTGTAAAGGATATTGTAAAATTATCATTCGCCAAAGTTTCACCAACTAGTAACGTTAATTCTTCAAACAATGAAACTACTCAGGCTTTCGTTAATATCCATGGCTTACTTGGAAATAGATTGATTTTTAACTCAATATCTAAGACGTTGGCAAACACTTTTAATGCAGATGTTTATTCAATTGATTTAAGAAATCACGGACAATCAGAAAGAGCATTTCCATATGATAACTTAACACTATCAAATGATGTGTGTTCATTTGTGGAGAAGCATATTGGTTTGAAGAAACCAGTCAATTTGATCGGTTTCTCTGCAGGTGGTAAAGTGGCAATGTTGACTGCTTTAAATAAAAATTTGAAGTTTAATTTGAATAAAATGATAATCATTGACATTTCACCGAATTATACAGATGAATTGGTACAGATTTTAATCGATAATTATAATTTAATAATGCAAATATTAAATAAAGAAATCTTAATTGAAAAAAATTCAAAAAATTGGAAGCAAAAAGTTACTAAATTATTTAACGACATAAAATCATCCGATCCCTCGACTTCATTATATTTCAGTTCAGGCTTCACTCATTATGCGAAAAATAATGAAGTTGATCATGAAAACAACTACATTGAATATAACATACCATTGGAATCTATGCCAGGCATAGTCCAATCAGCTAAAGACTGGCCAATTTTGACTCAAAATCCAAATTTAAACGAAACTTCGAGTGTACCAACTTGTTTCTTTAAAGCATTAAAATCGCCAATTATGACAAATGATTACACTTCTATTAAAAATGTGTTCCCAAATTTAAGTGTCGTAGAATTTAATTGTTGTCATAATTTATTTCTTGATGCTCCAAAAGAATGTTTGGATTATATTATTAAGTATGTCAAAACTGAATAAAAATTCTTGCAGAAAATATATGAGGGTATTTCGTTATTGAACTATATTTTTTAATATGTATTATGTAGTTGGGTATTAATCATATGAGCTTTATAAATCTATGAGAAAAAATTCATATAGAAAAATGGCATTTATACAATAAAGCGGGAAATGAACTAGATATCATTCCATCCTAAAGAATTTTGAGTTGCTATTGGTTTGGAAATGACGTACTTACCTTTAAGCCTAGTATTGGAACTGTGTCTTGTATTAGATGGTTCATTAGGACCAGCTGCTTCATCAGTGTTATCGATCCAGTTGGCAATCTTCAGAGAGGCAGAAATGGAATGCCTTATATCGCTTCTTAACATGTTCTTTTCTAAATCATGGAACTTCTTTTCGGAGGCATATTCGCTGCTACTTATACTAGAATTGTCATCTGAGATGATGTTATTCCCAGCATTTTTTTGTTTATATTTCATGACTAAATATCTTGAGAACAGAATCATCGATGCAATATAAAGTGTACCACCAATAATAATACCAATAATAAATCCAGTTAACTTACTTTTATTCATTGAAGATACGCTACCAGAGACCGACTTACTATTTGTATCTAATGTGCCAAATTCTAGATCACTAGATGAATCATAATCATCGTCAGCTGATGAACTGTCTGAACTTGAACTGCTACTAGATGAACTTGAAGTATCTAAGTTAACCAAGCCAGTGAGAGGAATATTTTGATCAATTAAATTAACCAAAGCTAATCTTGAGCCTGTATTCAACGTGTATAGTGGACTGTCCGAATCTTTTATTAGACTAGATAATTCATCGATACTATCAGATGGGAAATACACTTCAGCAACCAATACGGTATAATTGTAATTGCTTAGAGAATAAGGGACTAATTTCAAAATAGAGACAGATGAATCGTTTGCAAACTGGAAAGGGAGATCTAGTGCTTCAGGTAAAAATGCAAAAATTTGTGCACTAGAAACAGGGTTATCAAGGACGAAGTCATAGTTCAATGCTTCTTTAAAACCGATGGTAATTAAAGTGTAGCCAGATGGTACTGGAATGGTGGTGGGAGCTGCAATGGCCTTTGGTTTAATTCTCGTTGTAGATACAGTTTGAGTAGAACTTACACTATTTTGAGTTTTATCTGATTCTGTGATTATTCTTGTTGGAACCCACCAATTTGATGATGTGTTAGAAGCAAAAAATGTGGTAGTAGATGAAAATTCAGTGATATCAGAAGAAGATGTAACCAGTGTTGGTATATCTTTTGGTGTCGATGATATTGGAGTTTGCAAAGTATCGAAAGCAGATGATGTAGTAGCGACAGTTGAAGTTCCACTATTTGTTATTGTTGATTCGATAATTTCGGATTCTGGCGATTCAGGGATAGCAGAAGACAAATAAACCGAACTCAAAGTAGTTGTGGAAGCTCTAGCAATGGATGACGATGGTGGCAGAATTTGTGATGCCTCAGTGTTAGATGATGTTCCTACTAATGATGTTGTGGTACTATTGGAAACTGAAAGTGTGGTTGTACTTGAAGGAACAACTCCAAAAGATTTACTATCGGTTATTAGGACTGAGGAGATAGTTTCAGTTTGAGACGATGATGTGATATTAGTTGGTGGGATTGAAGAAACGCTGATTGATGATTTTGAACTGGTTTCAGTGGGTATAGTTGATGGAATCACATCTGATGGTGGTGGTGAAGCGATAGTAGTTGGGACCGTAGAAGAGGCACTAGCAGTTGCTACTATTGACGAAGTGGCAGGCAATTGTTGCGTTGATGACGTTGCAGGCAATTGTTGTGTCGATGAAGTGGCGGGCAACTCTTGCGTTGATGAAGTGATAGGCAACTCTTGCATCGATGATGTGGGAGGCAACTGTTGTGCCGATGAGGTTTCAGGCAACTGTGGCATCGATGAAATGGTAGACGACTCTTGCGTTGATGAGGTTTCAGGCAACTCTTGCGTTGATGAAGTGATAGGCAACTCTTGCATCGATGATGTGGGAGGCAACTGTTGTGCCGATGAGGTTTCAGGCAACTGTGGCATCGATGAAATGGTAGACGACTCTTGCGTTGATGAAGTGATAGGCAACTCTTGCATCGATGAAGCGGCAGACAACACTTGCGTCGATGACGTGGCAGACAACTCTTGTGTCAATGACGTGGCAGACAACTGTTCAGTCGATGACGTGGCAGACAACTGTTCAGTCGATGATGTGGTAGGCAACACTTGTATTGATGAGGTTGCAGGCAATTCTTGTGATGACGATGTAAGAGGTGATGGCTGTGTTGAGGATGTCTCGATCACTAGTGGTGTCGATGATGATATCACATTTAGTTCTGATGCTGCACTACTCAGCAATGTTGTTAAAGTGGTACCTGTTGGTGAAGATGATCCAAATACTATTGTTTGGAGACTACTGGATTCAGTTGGAATGACAATCATAGAGCTTGCAGATCTCGAAGATCTCGAAAACAAACTTGGAATGGTGCCGTTCCCATAAATCTTATTGCCTAAAGAATGTACCACCGCAGCGTTAGTGGCTCTGGAGTTTCTGATTTGTTGAGCATTCCCATTGGCAGTCACTACTGCAAAAATAAACGACAGTAGGTATAATGAGAACCACATTGTGAGCTATAATATTCGGACTTTAAAATGAATAAGCACAACGCTTGACAACTGGTGAACCGAAAAGAGAGAGAAAGGTTTGGATAAATGAATATATGAAACTTAATTGCAATACTCAAATCTCTGTAAAAGGAATGGATCCAAGAAACAATGTCTCGGCAATAAATGATGGAAGACTGTCACGAGTGGAAAGGTCCTTATTATATTTCGGTCCTTGCATGCATGCAAAAAAGAGATAACTAGTCTTTAAGTAATATGATTATAAGACAACTTATATGTTTATATACATATGTAACTGGTAAGGTTAACAAGACACAATAAAAGCTTTCCTTAAAAGAGTATAATTGTTATCCGCACCAGAGTGGTCATGTCTGTAGCAAGTAGCACGCTGATCCATGTTTCGTGACAACCTTATTGTCCTTGAGAAGAGTTCCACAAGAGTAGCTATCCCAGAGATATCTTATGCACGAATGTTATTGAATGCAGTCCAATAGATCAAACAAGCGAACTATTAAGCTTTCGTTAGTTCTAGAACTTGAATATTTTGTTTCTCCAGTTGATACACTATTAGTTATAGGTTTTTAACGTGTCACAGATTTCCGTTTAAAGCATCGTGAATAATATAGTAATACGCTATGCATATACAGGTGTCATAGTTGTAGATGGTGGTTTTTTGTTGATTTCGGCAAAAGTTGTGTTTCAAATTTACGATCCACAGTGAATGTCAGCAGCGTGTGAAAACGCCACGCCAAATAGCGTACATGTGCAGATAACATGTTTCTGCGTGATTTGCTGTTGGGGGGAACACGTTGTCCGCGTGCTTAGACGGGCCCTCAGGAACAGAAAATTCTTGGTGCATCCCGTCATCATAGCCTCGCTTCGGAAACACACCACAACGGCGGTTGTTCTGCATTATGCACAGACCAGCCTGGGGTGTGTGCATAATATAATGCAGCATCGCGCGCTAGGTCACGTTCTGGGTGTTGTTTTTCGCGTCTATTAAACATTGGCACAGGGTCTTCGCACGACATGTTTCACGGAGAGAGATAGCCTCTTCGGCTGATCCAGTCTCCTAATTAGGAATATTGTCCCATTCACGTCATATAATACAACTTTAAGCAGGCTCATTGGAGTGACACCCCTGCATAGTGTGTGGTGCCTAGGTTCTACTGTTTCGATGGGTTTACCTAGTTAGGAAAGTTGGCTTAATGCAGTGTGGTTTCAAATATATTGTCTCTAGAGAATGTGATATTCGTATCTTATATACGTTTATACATATATAAGAGATAAATATAGTTATTTGCTACATGATGCTGGTAGCATAGTCAACAAGAAATGCTAAGGTCCGTTTGCTGGTCCTGTCAGATTGCAACGCTAGTGTTTTAGTATTTCACTCGACCATATGGTTTCCACTATGGTATTGGCATCGCTGTCGAATGTCTCCCTTAAGTCCTTCAACAGCAACTCTTTGTTTTTATGCACAGATATATTGTCTAGTATATACTCAACTAACTCGTTTTCGTATACGCCCAGGTACTCGTTCACGAGTTCGTCCACAATCTTGCTCTCACGTAACTTTTTGATTCTCAACTCCATGGTTTCTTCATCAAACGGCAAGATATTCTTCACCCTGCGGATCTTCGCGACCTCTTCATCCGACTCAGTAGCACTGGAACTCATCTCAACAGCTTCCTCGAGCTTGTCATTATCGTATTTATCGATTTTATTCTTGAGTGCTAAGTTGATTTTGATTTTCGTATCTGTGCCTTTGATATTGCTCCCCGTGGTGGTTTCTCCATTACTCGTTTTGACCGTCTTCTTTATGCCGGTCGTTGGAGTTTCACTTTCTTCTGATTCCGGCTTTGGTTGCGTGTATTTGTTAAAGATATCGAGAACTGCGTGCGGATGCGCAGCACGGTCTTGCACATCAAACTCTTGTTCTATTTTTCTGCTCACTCTATTGAAACTGTAATTGTAATATGGGTCGGAAGTGAGACGAGACAATTCCTTTAAATATAGGTCTCTGTTCTTAAATAGATCGGCAGTATAATTCGTGTTTTGGCCTATATGTTTCTTCAATTGTTCGATTTTGGGCTCGATGTCTCGCTTTAACACGGTTAACAGACTGGTATACTTTCTATCCAATTCTTCGTTCGATAATGACTCTTGTCTTTTCAAAATTGCCTCATCTGTTTCTTCCGTTTCTTCTTCTTCCTCTGACTCTTCTGAATCTCCCATATCCTCATCTGCACCTGCCACATTACAAGATTTCTTTATTTGTTCCACTATTCTGTCCATCTTTTGGCGGTTTCTCTTGTTATCTTCTTCGTTTTGCTTTGTGATTTTGGTTCTCTCATCAATAAATGCTTTCGTTCTGAAATTCAAAATATCCTTGCACAACTGGCCCAACTCATTTGCCGGCAAATCTCCAAGTAATTGCATGTCAATTCTGTACTCTTCTTCTGGACCTGCGCTAGCCGTAGCGCCAACATTAACCTTGTTATCTAACCTTTTGGAGTTCTCAGTATTCAAAAGAGTGATGTAGTACTCAGAAACATCATCTAGTGGCACTATATAATGTATGCTGTCGTCGGGTTCTTTTCTGTTTTCCTCCACTGATTTTTTCAAACTTGCATCGTAGTGTAACTCCCAGTTGAACGATGTAATTTTTTGAGATAACTTCTTTAATGCAATGTTCCAAAATGATATGATTTCAAAGAGTTCCTTAGATGACATATCTTTAAATTTAACATATAAAGTTTGGCTATCCACTGAACTACAGCTTGTCCAATTTTTGATTTTTTCACCACTGATGTATATCAGAAACTGTTCTATAAATGTATTTGATAGTTTCATCGGTACATTTACAATTGCAACTAGGAATGATTGATCCCTATTGTTATCGACAGCGAAATCCTGAAGTGATATATATAATTGCTCATGAATTTTTTTGGAGGTCGTCTCGTTAGGTTGAATTGTGCTACCTGTTGAATTTTCTGGGCTTGAAACCAGATTTTTACCTTGAGTAAGACTGTTTTGCCTTATACTTGTCTTTTTGAACTTGCTTGTCTTCTTGCCATCCAGAGATTCCACAAACTTAGGTAAATCAGCTTTTAGTATAGGTAAATACGCTGAACTATCCACATATTCCAAACTAAAATTAAAATCTTGTTCTGATAACTTCCATTTGTCTTTTGAGTTCAGATAAAGCTGAGGGGACACATAAACTAGATGGTTATCTGACATACTTTTGATACATGGATGTAGTTGTAGTGGCTAGTTGGATCTGTTAACTACAATAGTATATACTACATGTATAGAAGTCATTTAAATGAAGATGAAAAGAAAGAGATAATCAAGAGAAAGATATTTTAAGTATTTTTTCAACTTCGGGTAAAGGATGCCTGTTGTTCATTACTGATACTTTTACCATCCATGGGATGTCAAATTTCCTTTCAAAAATATACGAGATTGATGAAGCAAGTGCTAGAGAAACAATGGCATAAGTCATATGATAATACTTTGTTCAGTATTAAAATTTCTATCAGATATAAGTTTGTTATGGATACTTGTCAATACTAAACTGTACCACTAAAAAAAATGGCGTCACAGACAGGATTCGAACCTGCGCAGGTAAAACCCAATGCCTATCTTGCTTTTCGAAGGAATAGCAGGGCATCGCCTTAACCACTCGGCCACTGGGACGTCGCTTTATGACCTACACTGCTATAGAAAGTCTTAAAGAAGTCAGCTCACACTATAATTTTACAAAGTGTTATTACAATTGTTGGAAATGTCACTGGACGTATAAGTGAATATACGATACCAGATATTACCTCTTTAGGAGATTATTGTTGCAAACCTGAAACAATAGTGCCTGCAAGAATGTAATAGCAGAATTTCTAATGCATAAATAGTACTGTAGAACCATCAGTCTGCCGTACGTGTTCAACTCGGCGACGTCGTTTCGTTGGACAGAACGGCAGATTGAAATATTATGTACATATAAACCCCGGTAATCAATAGCTAAATAATTCATTGATCCAGGTCCAAGAGACCAGAGAGATTAATCTAATTATATAGTATATAATTTAACTACATTTTAATATATTAAAGCAATGAATTCATCTATTGAGCATCATTCTCTCCAACAGGACGCCGTCGTCGAGTTGAACACGTACGGCAGACTGATGGTTCTACAGTACTATTTATGCATTAGAAATTCTGCTATTACATTCTTGCAGGCACTATTGTTTCAGGTTTGCAACAATAATCTCCTAAAGAGGTAATATCTGGTATCGTATATTCACTTATACGTCCAGTGACATTTCCAACAGTAACATTGTTATTTAACTCGGACATATCTTAGTAATATTAATCGAGCAATTCTCTGTATATGACCTATAAATGTATATCATTTTAAACTACCTTTCTATATTTTTTTGTGACGTCTGACATTAAAGGTAAAATCCTTTTCTATTCACTTCATTCTAAGTAATATTGATTGAGCCAGTCAGTTGATCGGGCTACTTGAGTCAATCAATGTGACTTAAGATGAATCTAGAACAGTTGTTGTGCTGAGTTCAAATATAAATAACTATTTAGCCATTATTTTTGTATTTTGTTTTTTTGTGACGCCTGACAGTAAAAACAACTGTTTTATGTTTTGATTTGTATTTAATAACATTGATTGAATCAATTAGTTGATCAGGCTAGTCGAGTCCATCAATGTTATTTAAAGGGAATGAATTTTGTTATTTTAATTTATTTTAATTTATTTTAATTTATTTTAATTTAATTTAATTTATTTTATTTTATTTTATTTTAATTTATTTTGTTTTATTTTATTTTATTTTATTTTATAACCACTATAATAATATTGTTTTGCAAATGGTATAGACTCAATGAGGAAAAATATTAATAACGGATTTAATTGAAGGGTTGTTTGGTATTGAATTTAATTGCTGGTATGTTAAGGTGCATAAACAGAGTTTGATAGAAAAAGGGAATGGGTATTCTTATTAGCATCATATATTGTTAAAAAAATATCGTGACCTCTCATATTAAAGATAACATTGACTGAACCAAGAAGTTGTTCAGGTTAATTGGTTCAGTCAATATTCTTTAGAACGAATGTGGAACGATCCTTTTCTTTTGATTCCCTTTAAATAACATTGATTGAATCATTTAGTTGATCAGGCTAATTGAGTCAATCAATGTGATTTAATGCGAATCTACAACAATTAATGTGCTAGCTTCATACATACATGGCCAACAGCACATTGAAGCAACTTTGGAAATGGTTCCACCTTTTCTATAACGTCTGTTAACATATCACCAATTAATTCGCATACTAATAAACCGTTATCTAAAACCTCATCGGTTGTTTTTTGGAGTTGATATAATATCCACTCTTTTTTGTTATTTCTTTTAATGAATTTTCTAAAATTATATTTTGTTCTTTTAATTATTTGAATAAATCTTTCATGTATAGTTATAGGTTCTATATTTCTATAGTAATATGACATATCCACTTCAGACTCATCACAATAGCAGCATTTTGGGCAGCAATAATTAGTGGTAGCTCTGTTTTCCACTTCACGATTTTTATTTTTAGACTTCTTGTTATTTAAGTTTTCTGAATTAACAGGTTGAACTGGATCCAATACCTGTTTTTCTTGAACATCTACTAAAGTAGTTGTTTGTTTCTTCGTTTGCTCTGACTCAAGGATATCACTACCAGATGAATGTCTACTAAACGCTCCTTTAGGTTCACAATATTCTTCATCATAAGTATCTTTTTGAAAAATTCTCATGTGTTCTGGTTCAGTGAATGCATTATCGTTGATTTTACTCTTGTTATTAAGTAATGCGATTTTTTCCTCTCTTATTCTGGCTCTTAATATGGGTGTATATGGATTTATACAGTTTGTATAGTCACGATGGCTTCCAGCTTTTCTTTCTGAGCTGTCATTTTTTACTCGACTCTCATATACGGAGTCGTCACAGAACCCTGAAATATGTTTAGACACAACTGGGTACGAGTGAGTTTCGCTGACTGTAGTTAGTATTGGTTGCTCTTGGAATAGACATGTATCAATTGATGCTTGTCTGCCACTAAGTTCTGCTTCTAATTCTTGAACATTATTACTCGAATAGTAACTACTATAAACAGTACTAGTTTCCACATGCTCATTATTGTAGTCGTAATTCTCACCACTATTTTTCCTATAATCATCATCGAGTTTTTTATACTCATGTCTATAGTCCCAAGGAGGTGACGGAATGTTGTGATTTCCGTCGTTTATAGGTGTTAGACAGTCACCGACGGATAAAGAACCAACGTCAACAATGTCAATTTTTATAGGAAGATATTCTAATTTTTCAGATTCATATATTGAATCATCACTGTATGTGTTTTCTAAAACTTCAGGCTCGGGTTGCACTAGGCCTGGATATTCCGACACTTCAGATGCCTCGCTCTTACCTTTAAAGACAGTTTTGAACCAGTTTTTGGATCTAGTATTTCTCAACGAACCATTTACTGTGCTTGCTGTTTTCTCGACTTTACCCTGGCTATATCTTGTGTATTCTACTTCAACAATTTTAGATTTAGGAGTTTCTTCGTATTTTCTGTTACAAATTGACTCAGGAAGTACAGTGGCGTGGAAAGATTCTGTTTGGTGAGAAGAATTCTGAGACTGTTCCTTTCCACTTCTCTTATCAAATAGTCTAGTGAACCATGGAGATGGCTTTGTTATGGAAGATTTATCCGTATATAGCGAACTATCAAAGCTATCATAGCTATCGTCCACGTTAATATTTTTTTCGAACATATTTTTAAACCTGGCGCTCCATGAATTTGTGACGCTCGAAGCGTCGGAGCTGTTCGTTAAGACAATATTATTATTGAATGCACTTCTAGATTGTATAGCTTCTAGGTTTGAACCACAACGATTGTTAGTAAGATTATCAATATATTGGGATAACTCCAACTTTGAGTAATTATTTGAAGAAGAGTTATCGGAGTTGTTGTCATAGGAACGATTATCCCAGTTTGATGACATAGCAGCACTTGAAGTTTGAATAAGAACTGTCATGATTGATAGTGCTTATTGTTTGAGGTTTTTCGAAAGGTTTATAAATATAAATGTTGACTACGTAAAGTATTTTTTATATCTATAATTTTTTATGTAGAAGAACTATAATAAATAAAATAAATATAATAAAATAAACATAAGAAATAAACAATACAGGAAATGTAGTGAATTAGTAACAAAAGTATAAATCAAATAAAGTCAATTGACGTCCCTTTTTATACCAAATATTTTTCTAATCTGGTTTTAATGACACTTGAATGCCACAAACTATTTTCATTCAAAACTAGATCAAGATAACCGTTCTTGATCAAGTTACCTGATAGTATTGGTATCCACAAAATGAGTTCTCACAGTAATTGTGCTTCCAACTTACCTTATGGCGTTTTATGTGACAGATAGTTCGAAGGCATCCTTTTATCCAGTTGATGTCACAAAAGATTTTATGGTTAATATATAGTGAAGGTAAGGACACAATGATATGCGGAATATAGTCTCACCTTCTAGAACACACTTTAAATAGTTTATGAGTCTAGACCTATTTAGTATGGTAATAATTGGTGGCAACTGTACAGGTTAAATTTGTGAACTCTGATTATTACAAAAAACAACGACAGACACATATTGCACCGTCAAAAGGATAGCTTAATGGAGGTAAAGTTAAACTAAAAAACACAATCCCTAAATTCACAGATATATTCTTGTTGTTTCTTTTTGTTGATATTATTCCTTTAATATATAAACAAAAGGCTGATATACACATATTCCTATCTATAAAAAATATATAAATAATGCTTAGACATACCCCCAAAATAATAACCTTGATTTGCAAAATGACATTTTTATGATACGTAGAATAACTTGACTAAGAATAAGTTTCAATCAAAGTGTCACGTAAGTTACCAGATATAGCATCTGGATTAGCATCTTGTAAACGAAAGATAGTTTTAACGACACTGACGCCTTCGACTCCTCGGGTCAAACTGTCAATCAATATTTGACTAGAAAAAAATGTCATATAGAGTACTACTTGAAAAGATAAATGACAGCAAATTGTACGAATTCGAATCAACTAAAGTTATCTTTCAGAAAATGTGTTATTACAAACTACAAATTGTTATTTACCAGAATACCAAGTGTTTTCTGTACCAAACCAAGACTTAATTGTTTTTTATTCTCGATTGGTGTAGAAGTATGTTTAATATTTAATAGAGGTGTTTATAATTTGTTAGCTCAAAGAACCCAAGTGGTCATTCGTAACCTCAGTATCCAAGGTGATGCTCTTTTCTTTCTTGTAAGTTCTTTCTGCTCAATAGATGAATTCATTGCTTTAATATATTAAAATGTAGTTAAATTATATACTATATAATTAGATTAATCTCTCTGGTCTCTTGGACCTGGATCAATGAATTATTTAGCTATTGATTACCGGGGTTTATATGTACATAATATTTCAATCTGCCGTTCTGTCCAACGAAACGACGTCGCCGAGTTGAACACGTACGGCAGACTGATGGTTCTACAGTACTATTTATGCATTAGAAATTCTGCTATTACATTCTTGCAGGCACTATTGTTTCAGGTTTGCAACAATAATCTCCTAAAGAGGTAATATCTGGTATCGTATAGTCACTTATACGACCAGTGACATTTCCAACAAGAAAGTTATTTAATTTTTGTTAGGGTTTCTCGATAAGATTATGTCTTTGTTTCAATTAGTGCCTTAAGGTGTCCTGATATCACCTCAACGCGCATACCATAATTGGAGGGTTGGCCGAGTGGTCTAAGGCGGCAGACTTAAGATCTGTTGGACGGTGTCCGCGCGAGTTCGAACCTCGCATCCTTCAAATTTTTTTTCCCTTACATGCCCAGTTCGATCGTAAAGGGGCAATAAGAATAACCAATATGTATTCTTTACGGATACTAGAACCTCTCTGCCCCAATTGCACCTACTTCAACCTGAACGCTCCCTCCCTCACAGAATACTGTTTTATCAAATTAACTATAGCCATATCCCTCTATCGAGATCCGGTTTCCATTTTTCTCTAGAACCCTCTCGTCCAATGCAAACACCCTCTCTCGCTCCCTCGCTCCCTTGAACAAAATAAAATTCAGAGAGGACTCAAACTGTGCTAAGCCCATAAGCCCCCTCCCGCCACTGACTTACCCGCTCCTGCCCCCCTCCTCGCTACCGCCATCTCGCTCAGATTCCACTTTTCTGTTCAATTTTCATAAGCCGCGAAGTGAGTTCTGCCTCTCTCCTACTCCTCTCCTCTCGCTTGTCGCCCAGCACCCCGCTTTTATTTCATTCAAATTCTATGCAAGGCTTCTCTGTTGTTTCTGTTGTTTCGTGAGTGCAGGATAAGTTTTCTACATTGCCACCCCCCCCCTAATTTATTAGGAATATTAGATCTCCTATTTATTGATACAGATACAATTATCGAAACGAAAACGTATAAATAGGGCGGCTATTTTGTTCTCTTGAATATTATCTTCCTCCTTTCCTAACTATTTTCTTTCCTTATTATCAATTCATAAGAAACCATCAAATACAAATACAAATACAAACACAAACACAAACACATACAATACAAAATGACTAGAACTAACAAATGGACCGTTCATGAATCTAAAGCTGACTCTAAGTTCTTCACTAAGGTGGGCAACTACGGTGAAGCTCCAAACCATGTCAAGAAGAATGGTAATGGTAAAGGTAACTGGGGTAAACCAGGTGACGAGATCAATGATCTAATAGATAGTGGCGAGATGCAACCTCTTTACAATAAACAAAGAAGAGGCTCTAACACTCAAAACAATGAAAGAAAGATTAAGGATATTCAAGATTTTAGTGAATAATTTCTCTATTCGGTTCTTTGTCTTTCTGTTGCTCCCTACAGAATCAAATAACACTGTTTAATGAATTACCCCCTTTGAAACCTCTTTTTAACGAATTATATATGTCTCTGCATTTTTGATTTATTTTATATATACATAAATACATACAAAAATAAATTGATTTCATTTTTAATCATGCTGTCTTAAGAGATCTCCATACCTTTCTTCTTATTTCTTGCAATGTAATCGTTTCGCCGGGATAAGATTCTATCAATAATTACTTGCTTATTAAGATATTGAAATTTATTCTTATTATGGTTCTTTAGTACATCACTATCCAACTGGAATTTCTTATAAACGTCCTTGCTTATTTCATCATGTTGGGCATTTAATATTATACCATCCACATATTTACATGCCAACACGCTTAATATTCTCTCTTTTTTCGTCATGATATTATTAACATTATCATCAGCAAGTTTAATACTTACAACTAATTCAATTGGCTCCTCGAAAATATCTTCTTTGATTCTTTGTAATTGCTCAATATGTCCAATATGAAATAAATCAAAATCGCCTTCAATTAAAATGGTTTTCAATGAACAACCAGTATCGCCAACATTAGATCGTTTAATAATGAAATTCTTGAAATGATTCTCATAAATATTACAATGAATACTCTCGCCATCATATCCTTTACAATACATATTGTATTCATCTATGCTTGGTAAATCATTGAAATTGATTGTTTCAATCTTATACTTCTCACTTAACATTCTATGAATAATTTCAGTAGTGCTAACACTGGGAGTTCTCTTGACTACTCTAAATCTATCAATATCTTTCATTTTTTGATAACAATCACTACCATCAGCAGCTAGTGTAATGTCATCTCCATGCACAACATATCTGCAACCATACTTATCTAACCATTCAGCTTCTGTCACGTATGGTGCATTTTCAATCACATAATCACACCATCTATTACTACGCGTGTGTGCATATCTTTCATTCTCATTCATAACTGGCTTTGTACCTTTATTATATGCAATGTCCTCATCGTTATGGACACCACAATATAGTTTTCCAACGTCTTGTGATAAATCAATTGTTTGTCTAGCTTGAAGAATCGCTCCTGCATGACCATGATGAGTGAAATCAAAACACCCATCGATCCATACTTTGTTATCATCCAATTCAACCATTTTATATTCCCTTAACTTCAAATGATAACGTATCACTGTCTAGCACCTGTGACAGCCTGTTCAATTGCTTTTGCAGCATATAATAAACTTCATTGAAGTACAATTTATTAATCAAATATATGTGTTTCTCACCTGCTTTTTTCACCTTTCGTTCCATTCCCAGATTTTTTATTCCTAACCCATATATTTCCGCATTGCATTGAAAAAAACCGACTAATCATATTTTATTTCAATTACAACATATTTAAACGTATTTAAGGTTATTTAATTCTTCATTTGCCACTCTCGGAATGTTATCAGTCTCTTGAGACTAGTGATCCAAAGTCTTGTCCTTTCATCAATCATAATATTTGCAACATTTGTTCTATCATTTAATCTGGAATGAGCACTACGTTGATGTATACCAATTTGTGTCACACCGATTGGCCATGCAACGTTACCGATACTTAGTTTCATGTATGACTGTAAACTTTGGTTGATCTCGGCAGGTTGCTGCAAATGGTAAAGAATTGTGGTAATCGAAAGTAACATATTCTCATCCATTTTAGAGTTCATGTCATACTTTCGAAGAGTAACCAATAATGGAAATATATTTTTCTTTGTCTCCAATAACAACTCAGGGTCATACTCACTATCCATCCATTCTGTTAACAACTTATGAATGTATATGTTGCTTTTCCTTGCTAACGTCGGTAAATCAGAACATGATCCGTCCAATATATCCTCTATACTAATATTACAATCGCTATCTTTGGATTCATTTTCTATGATCTCTTTTACTCTTTTGGAACGAGTCTCTAGGCGTTCAATCTTCTCTAGAGAAGCAATTCTAGTTTCAGCGTTTATTAATGTAAGCTCGTCTTTGTATTCGGTTGGCTTCCCCTCGATTATAGATTCTTGTTTTGATGACTTATTTGTCGCAGTGGAGGTGTCCACTTTAACCTCATCGCCAGTATGGTTGGAATTGTTTATCTCAGCCTGCTTTTTTTGTATCTCTTTCTGTAAAAAACTGCCAATATCAAAATTCATTGTTTTCTTAGATTAATTGTTCACGAAAATATCATGATTTTGATCAGGGATAATTCATGTTTTAAAGTTATTTAAAGTTTGATTATGCACAATCCTTTATTATCATGAACTTTTTTTTATTTAAGAAATCGCTAAAGTGAAAAGTTGAAAAGTGGAAAGTTAAAGAATGACAACTAGTATTTTAACAATTTTAATTAACGTTTCGATACTAAACTTGATTTAAATGTATCAAATAACCGAAGATAATTCAAGCTCTATTTGATAGTGTTGTTATCAATCGATTAGTTTATTAGTTTGTTGAAAAAACCTTAAATAGTATAAGAGCAACGGGATTTTTACCAGTTAAGGATAAACTAAATATAGCTATGTCAGATGTTGCCTCAAGTGCTCCAGCTTTATCTGCTTCTAATGCAGCTCCTGCTGATAATTCAAACAATATCAACAATGATGACTACTTATCCCAAGAAGAAGAAGTTTTTGATGGTAATGATATTGAGAACAACGAAACCAAGGTTTATGAAGAATCATTGGATTTGGATTTAAGTCGTAGTAAAAGGCAAGTTTGGTTAGTCCGTTTGCCAATGTTTTTGGCTGAGAAATGGAGAGATAGAACTAACTTGCATGGTCAAGATTTGGGTAAAATTAAAATTAACCAAAATGGAAGTAAAATCAAATTAATATTAAATGAAAATGATGACGATTCTATTCCTCATGAATATGATATAGAATTGACCAAGAAGATTGTTGAGAATGAATTTATATTTACAGAACAGAATTTGAAAAAATACCAACAGCATCAACGAGAATTAGAGGCTGATCCAGAAAAGCAAAGACAAGCTTACTTGAAGAAACAAGAAAGAGAAGAAGAATTAAAGAAGAAACAACAGCAGATCAAGAGAAGAAACAATAGAAGGAAATTTAATCATAGAGTTATGACCGATAGAGATGGTAGAGATAGATATATCCCATATGTGAAGACTATTCCTAAGAAAACATCAATAACCGGCACAGTTTGCCACGAATGTCAAGTCATGCCATCTATGAATGATCCAAACTACCATAAGATTGTTGAACAAAGAAGAAACATAGTTAAGCGTAACAACAAAGAAACAATTACAACATTAGATGAAACTGTCGGTGTTACCATGAGCCATACAGGTATGTCCATGAAATCAGACAGTTCCAATTTCTTGAAAGTTGGTCGTGAAAAGGCTAAACAGAACGTTAAATCTATTCGTATGCCAAAGAAGGAGATATTGGACTACTTGTTCAAATTATTCGATGAATATGATTATTGGTCATTAAAAGGTTTGAAGGAAAGAACAAGACAACCGGAAGCACATTTAAAAGAATGTTTAGACAAAGTTGCTACTCTTGTGAAAAAGGGTCCATATGCATTCAAATATACCTTAAGACCGGAATATAAGAAATTGAAGGAAGAAGAAAGAAAGGCCACATTAGGTGAACTAGCAGACGACCAAACGAATGAGAGTTCAGAGTTCATGGATGTCGATGGAGCTGAAGGACAGCAAGAAGGTGAAGAAGAAGAAGAAATTGAAATGGAAGACATCGTTTAATTGCGGTTCCTATTCAGATTGTATGTGTACACGCATTCGCAAACGCACACACACACATATATATATATATATTGGGTGCACTTACCCGTCAGTAGCATTCACCTACAGTTTATCTTTTATAATAATAAACCAACAAGCTCGTTAGAATTCAGACCTTGTGTATTTTTAAGTATCGCATTTGTAAGGTACCAATCGAACTTACTTTGAGATGACTGTTTTGCATCCTGCACCCAGACATTTTATTGTTTTTGCCATTTTTCCACTTTTGTCGGGCGCTAAGAATAATATGAAAACGCATATTTTCATTCAAAGTAAACCATGCCACACCCCCACCCACTCCCAAGAAAACAGAGCACGTGATAATAAAGTATGTTGCGCCTTTTGTTTGTGCTAACATGTAACTTTTTTCACTTCTCAGTGTGTATTTGCTTGACAGACTCATCTCACTTTTCATTATTTTTGTTTTTTGTTTTTATTGTCAAATGGGACCATAAACCCATAGAACATACTGCACAGGATGGACACCAATTTCAGTTTTCAAGGGAGGGGGTCATGAGAACGATGAAGCAATTTCTCATCTCTTTTTAATCGAATGTTTTTCTACTTTACTTACTGTGTATATCACGTTTTAATGATGAGTTTTAACACCAATTTCTTACTTTTTCAGTTGTTCACCAAAAGTTGAAAAAAATTGGAAAAAATGAAAAAAATAAAAAAAAAATGAAATAATTTTTCAGTCGCAATGAAATTTTTCAATCAATTAATGGTCTACTTTATTCATTAAGTTAACAATATTCTACTACAGTATTGTTTCGTTGTTTTGGGAGAGTGAATGAGAGATAGATGTGAAGATTAATATCATCAATTCATTCTAATACGTTTATTAAAAACGCTAATGGTTTTAATATATAAGAGTATGTCATGTATTTTCTTAACTTGTGTAGTTTCTCTTAAACCCTTCTGTTGCATAAAGTACTAAATATAAAAAAATCATATTTCAAGATGGCCAGAGAAATTACTGATATTAAGGAATTCTTAGAATTAACCAGAAGATCTGATGTTAAGACCGCTACTGTTAAGATCAACAAGAAATTGAACAAGAACGGTAAGCCATTCAGACAAACTAAGTTCAAGGTCAGAGGTACCAAAAACTTATACACTTTGGTTATCAACGATGCTGGTAAGGCCAAGAAGTTAATTCAATCTCTACCACCAACTTTAAAGGTTAACAAATTATAAATATTTTAAAATTATAAGAACAACGTTGTGATTTTATATATTTATACATTTACTAGATTTTAAAGGGATTTGGAGTGTTCAAATTAAAAAATAAACTTCAATAAAAAATAAAAATTATTAATACTTTTATTAATGTGGTATATATTGAAAATATATTTAAAGAAATCTGGTTTATATAATATATGTATGTATATATAAATTTGGTTTTTAATTTCTGGTATATCATTATAATAAATGCATGTTTTATTAAAAAATAAAAAAGAGGCATCGATGTGAAGATGATAGTCACGGAATTTCATTAACGTTCCTATATCTATGTCTATATATGTGCGGTTACTGTTCTTATCCTGTGGGGTGCTATAATTTAGGGCAGATAATATATTAGATCTTTGGAATCAGGATCTCTTTGTAAATATTCTTTACTAACTAAATTGTTAATTGATTTGGTTAACATTGATGCTGTCACCGTGAATCTATCCTTCATCAATTCAATTGATTTTTCCAAGAGTTCATTAAATAATAATTTCCTATGAGCTTTCATTACTCTCACAACAGCAGTGTTCAAGGTCTGTAGCCTTTCTCTATGCAATGATTCTTCAACTGAAGATGTTGAAGATGTGGGTTTGGGGTTAATTGCTGTTGCCGTCGCATTTATTATATGTATTTTGACACTACGCGATGGATGTGTAAAAGACTCATTAATAGAAAATTGATGATCTCCACTGATTGTCTTCGTTAAGGGAAACTTCTTCAATATTCTATTTCTTGGAGCTACAGCTAATGAAATTAAATGACGAGTTAATTCTTTCTCTGGAATCTTTGTGTAGTTGCTCATTTCATCAAATGTTAAAGAATCATTTTCTTGAAATAATAAAAATATTAATGCAGAATATAGAGGTAATGCAAGTTCATGATAACTTTTCTCAAATTGGTAGCCAATTACCATCATACTCAGATTGGCAGACCATTTCAATAATCTCTGATCATATTTCTTCTTATAGCATTTTTCAAAATTATCTTGCATTTCTTCTAATTTATCTGGGAGAGTTATCTTATTCTCCTCTAAAGTATTTCCATCAGTCAGTGAATTATCATGATTAAATGGCCAGGTGGTCATAGTTAATACATTGGGAGTGTATTCTATATCAAATAATTTATCACCATAATTATTTTTATAAACTTTTAACATATCTTCAGAAGTTTGGATATCTCTTAACATGCCTTCAAATTTGGATGTAAAAAATGTACCCATTTGCTCTTTGATTTTTTTCACCATCCATTTTTCATGCTTAAGTGTTGAAGTTTTTTGTAGTAGTCTCTTTGATAAATATTGTTTATACAAGGACTCAAATAAATCTTTTTCTGATAATAAAGGCAATAACTTAATACATTTATCTAAGTTCTTTTTAGATGAAGGCGTTCCATTCTCATCGCGAAGCGTCTTTGAGTAAGTATCTAGATATAACGAAATCATTTCTGTTTTCAAAGAAGATTCCAGTGCTAAATACTTTGAAAATACACTTCTAATTATAACACTAGCCTTGTTTACATTCGTTTGTTCGTTTTCTGATAGATCTATATCGTCAAAATCAATGTCATTTAAAAGTTTTTCAAATGCTTGATATATCTCTAAAATGCAAGAACACCATTTAAAAGCTATGGTACTTCTCTTTCTTATAGTCGTATCTACTGTACATGCTGATAGATCGTCATTAAGGCATAATTTAATTGCATTAATAACGTTTAATCTAAATTTAGTTTGCGATGATAAACTATAAAGCTCTTGCAATAATTTGGTATCATTATCATTAGCACATTGGCGCACGAATGTTGGTAATCTATATGTAATTTTGTCCATAATTAAAACTTCATCCAACGATGATGTTATTTTTGTGCTAGTATCGCTATTCAAAAAGAGAGTATCCAAAGTAAACTCAATTTCCTTAAAAGCAGTTACTTTTTTCAGGTACTCCTTCAATGATAAATTATTGGAAAGATCAATGTTTTTGTAATACGATGCAGTTTCTTCTATTAAATATGTTTCGGAACGATTTAGGAAATAGTTACCTTTCCCATCTTCAATCAATTCCATCATTGATATTATGATCTTCCATATTTCAATACACTCAGCTTCATCGATAGTTGTGTCGCTTGGCATTTTTCCTACTTTCAAATCACGAACCTTGTTAATCGTTTTTAATAAGATTTTGTTAATCTCTAAAACCATTTTATTTAGGATTGTATTCTTGAATAATTCCAAAAATAAATCATATAATTCTAATTTCCTGTTTTCTTTTGAATAGACTTTGTCTAAATATATCATAAGATCTGAAATTATCTTGAACTTATAGCATAATTTTTCCCACATGTTAGCTACAGTTTTTAACATCTCTAAATCACTAAGTTTCTTTTCATTATTCAGATGTTGAGCAAATAGATTGGTTTGAATTTTATCTAATTTTTTAACAACGTATGTTTTTACCTCCTTATATATTTTCTCAGATTGACCTCCTCTAACTTGGGTATAAATGGCATGATATAACTTCTCAAAAGAAAGTACCCCAACATCATCATTAAAGATTTTATCAATTGCATCTTGTAATAGAGTTAAGACTTCGTCAAAATTCAAATCATTAGATGTATTCTGAGGGATCCTAATCTTCGTTTTTCTTGGATGCATCATATTATAAAGCTATAACAGTCAATGTATCTATTCTCTTGTCAAGTTGGGGTCACAGTTAGATTTTCAAATTTAATAAATTTAAATAATATTATTAGATAATGTAGAGTGACGGTTTCTAGAACCATTTAAGTTGACCTTTAAGTTTTTTAAACATCTAATACATGTATATACTTCTTCCTTTTTCAACCGCATTGCACTTAGTTTATTTTTGACAATGTAACATGATATCAGAATATTGAAATATTGAAATATTGAAATATAAATAAATGAAAATAAAATTGAGGTTCTATTATAACTATTTGGGTAATACAAGTATCGAAAGGTTTATATAGATTAGTGTGCTTGAAGTTTGTTATTAAAACAGTTGTTTATTTGATCAACAAAGCTAAATTAAGAAGAAGAGAATATTATATCACTGTAAGCAATGTCATCTTCTGATATCTTCGATGTTCTAAACATTCAACAAAAGTCAAAGAGCCCTAACGTGCCAACTAGCTCCAATGTAGCCAAACCTAATCCAATTAATAAATCCCAAGTCACTACCATGCAAAGAGAACTTTTCAACCTTTTAGGTGATAATCAACCTTCAATTATGGTAGGATCTAAGAATAACAGATTTAAAGAGAAGCTAAATAAGAATGTTAAGGTTTCTCCATGGACTTTGGCTCCGTTTCAAGCTACATCTACATTGAAATTGAATCATTGGGTTAAAGGATCAAAGGAATTGGTCGGTAAAGAACCACAGGAATCGGCCTTTGCAAAATATAATCAACATTTAACTATTCCAACTTTTACTGAAAAAGAGTACTTGAATTTTATGACTATTAAAGAAAATCATGATCAATCAATGATTAATAATAATCAAAAGGCAGATACTAATGTACAAGAAGAAAAGACTTTGAATTCTAATAATGAAGATTCCAGCAACAAGAATAGTGGAAATAAAGAAAATGTGAATGAATCTTTGCCGACAGAAAATAAAGAAGACGTAGTGGAAAAGTTCATGGATGCAAATGAATCGGTTTCTGAAGTATTAGATGGATCTAAAAAGCCAACGAATACAAATAAAAATGAGAACGGTGTTGAAAACTATAAAATGGCAGACAATAATGGAGTAAATCCAGAAGCTATTAATGATGAGGATATAAAGCAAAATGATGAAGAAAATTTAGAATCCCATGTATCTGTTAATTTACCTGATAAACAACTAAATTCTGAAAATGAAAACTCTATAGAATCTCTAAATAATAATAAAAAGGAAAAAACACAGAAGGAATGGAGTTTCAAGGAAGTAGAATACTTGTTCAATTTATGCAGGAAATTTGACTTAAACTGGCATGTTATATATGATAGGTATAATTTTGAGAATGAAAATAATGATAATGAAGACAGAAGATTAGATGATTTAAAAGCAAAATTCTATGAAATAAGTAAGAAATATTTTCTAACTATTAGACCTGATGATCCTTTAGTAGCACAGCTAACATATTCTAAGGAAAAAGAATTGGAAAGAAAGAGATATCTGGATAGACTGCTTGCTAGATCAGCTGCTGAAATTGCAGAAGAAGAAGCTTTGATTATTGAATCAAGGAAATTTGAAATGGCTGCAAAGAAGACTTTAAATGAACGAGAGAATTTATTACGATTACTAGATTCTCCAAATTCTAATCAATCTATTTCACAATATATGACTTCCCAGGGTATTTCTCAACTTTACAGCAGTCTATTGACAGATAAATCAAGGAAACGTAAACATATGACTTCTGTGCCTGAAAATCCATGGATGAAGCAACAAAATCAATTTGCCCAACAAAGACAAAGATTCCAGCAAATGCACGGTATAAAGCAAGAAGGATCCAATATATCTACCAACAAACCAAATCGTCAAAATACTACGAATTATGATATTAGCACTAGTACTAATGACGATACAAACATGGAAGCTGGTTCCCATGGCTTAGAAGCTGAATTGAATGCGGATAGTAACATGTTAAGCCAATCCCAGAAAAGTGTTACAAAGAAACAAAAACTTGAATTGCAAATAGCTAATAAGAGAAAAGCTGAAAGTGAATATGCTGATAGTATATTGCAGAATTTCAATAAGGAAGAACAAGAATCTTTGGGATTAAAAGCTCATGGTGAAAAGTTAAAACCAGGTGTCTACACCAGATCAAGCAAAATATCAACATATAAACCAGCAGTTCAGAATAAGATAAACATCATAATACAAGAACTTGGATTGCCATTGAGGCCTGTTATGCTAACATCAAAAGTTTTTGATAAGTATGAAGAATTATCAAAACAAATCGTGACGTTAAACGACTTAAAGAGGCATCTCGACAAGCTAGAGGCTGAGAATTTCATAATAAAGAAATAAATATAAAACAATATATAAAGTTGAATACTAAATGAATGAACTAGATGAAAAACACTTCAATATCACTAAATAAATGATTTTAATGTTATGTCATAAATAATTACTTACACATAAGATCAAAACGGGTTCGGGAACTTAACGTAACTTCTAATAGCGCGATTGAATATAAACTGAGAATAAAATTAATTATCTTGACAATAAAACAAAACTATTATTTTAAGAGGTCTGTTCTTGAAGTGAGTAATATTTCAATTACTTTTAATAATCTTAATCAAGAAACTTATCTAAGAATTTGATTATTATATTGATCCATCAAGATTCATTTGGATCAATTTTTACCGTGCAAAAGAAGTAACAACATAAGGTTTTGTTATCCGTTTCATAAACAATTGATCTTGTATTCTATTGTCGAATAAGTAATCATTTATTTGTTGTTATATTTGTTATTGATATTTTTAAAAGAAATTTAGAGAGAAACTTTAATTGTTGAACGATTGAATGGCACCTGCATCTCATATTAAAGCTACGAATTCTAGCGTTGAAAGTACCGTTACAAAACTGCTGATCTCAACCAAGCAATTACTTCAGGTATTGACACAGTGGTCGAAAGGGATTGTTAATGAGAAAGCAGTATCCGATTCATATGTCCAGTTGGGAAACGATTTGAAAATTGTTTCTAAATTTTTCAAGCATTTGGATGTTGATGTATCAGACTTGGTCGTTGTACCAAAAAATCTAAGGAAAGTCTTAGAATCGGCATTACGTGAATCGCCTTCAGAAGAAACGTTGAATAGATTTCTTCCAACAATTAGAGATATCATTGTAACCTTATTAGAAAAACTTAAGGTAAAACAAGCAGAATTGAAAGCAAGAAAGCAAGAAACTCATGAGTCAGATTTTCCTGGACATAGAAAAACAGCTTCTGTTATGAGTACAGTGTCCACTACTACATCTCTAGGATCAGATAATGGTACTAATGGTAATTCAAAAAGTAGGTCTCCTAGTGTAGTCTTAGATTCTAATTCTAATTCTAATTCAATCGCTGGCGTTAATAGTCAAGAAGATGTAATAAACAGAAGAGATCAAATATCTAATTACAAAAGTAGTGAACAAGTATCTACGGGTAATAATGATATGTCCAGTAATTCACATGTAGACGTCCATAAAAGTGCATTGACACCTCATGCTGAAACAATTACATCGGCTGGTGCTACATCTCTAGAAACTCAGAGCAGCCCAGGGACTCTAAAAGTTCAAAAGACGAGAACTGTCTCTGAAACTGAAGCCCTATTACAATTAAAAAATGGTTCAAATTTACAGAGACGTGCATCCAAAAGATTTTCAGCATACCAGATTGCAAAATTAACAAATCAATCCAGTTCAGATGCCGCTGCCGCAACACCTGCAAACATGATAATTACTAATTCGGCAGACCAAACAGATTTGGAAAGAGAGAGAACTTTTTCAAGACTTTCCTCAGCGACTAGTAATATCGATGACAATGAAAGTGTACCTATGGAACAGAGTGGATCAATTTCTAAAACAATATCAGGGTCCGAAAACGGGAAAGTTTTATTTTTAAAACTAGGTAACAGAGTTAAAAGATGCAATGTAATATTTCCTTCTAATATCAACGAGCTAAGGTTATTGTTTGTTAAGGAATTTGCTTATTCCCCAGGAACAGATGATTTCCCAAGCATTTATATTAGGGATTCAGAATATGATGTATTTTATGAACTAGAACAAAGTGATTTAAATAATATTAAACCAGGGACTGTTTTAGAGCTACGTGTATTAAATGACAACGGCAACCGATTTAATATGAACGAAGTAGTGCATGCAATCAAAAATGAGCTTAATATGAATCAACGATTTCTGTTAGAAGAGGTTAAAAAATTAACTCTTAGCAACGAGAAACCATCAAATGTTTTAGATACTGTTAGTGAGTCAAACAATTCAATATCTCCTTTAGATTCCAAATCAGTAAAGGATATCAATCATGAATTATCTATATTAAGACAGATAAGAAACGATGAGTATAAAGCTATGAAGTTAACTATTTCAAAGTTATTAGAAAAAGTTGAGTTATTTAAGACTTTGCATTTAGAAGAAGCAGGTTCATCGACTAGATCATATATAGAAAAGTCTCAATCCAAGCTAGGGGTAGTATCTGATAATTTGCTAAGTAAAGTTGACGACATTCAGGATATTATTGAAGTATTAAGAAAAGATGTCGCAGTCCGTGGCGTGAATCCATCAAAAAAGAAGTTAGATGCTGTATTAAGTGACTTAAATGAAGCCGAGAAGGAATTATCTTCTATGCAATCGTTTATTAGCACAGAAAAACCAGGTTGGAAAAGGATTTGGGAATCTGAATTAGATAAAGTATGTGAAGAACAGCAATTTTTAACGCTACAAGAAGATTTAGCATTTGATTTGGTTGAAGATTTGAAAAAAGCATCAGAAACGTTTGAGCTTGTAAAACTATGTTGTGAAGAACAAGAAAAGTACCCAAAAAAAGTGAGAACTAATCCCATCTTACCTATCCCTAAACCAGGTACGTTAAATCAAACTAGAGATCAATTACTGGTAGACGTTCAATCATTAGTCCCCGACCATGAAAGTAGAGTTGATGCCTTAGAAAAAGCTCAGAAAATTTGGCAAAAGGAAAGGATCTTAAAAGAGAATGATGAGTTTCAAGAAGAGTTAGGAACTTTTGTTGGTAATGCCAGCTTCAAAAAGACCGGTGGTATTGAAGAAATTGAACGGATAAGACAACAAAAGAATGAAGAGAATTTAAGAGCAGGTTTAGGAATAATATAAAAATTAGATAAATTATAATTGTCCTTTATTTTGCTTTAGGTTCTTTAATTTATTATTTAAGTATCTAATTGCATTTGTAAGTTTTCATATAAACAAAATATTGCATGTTTATATTTCATTCTTTTTTTCAATAGTGATTTAAGAAATAACCTAGTAACCAATTGATGGATATACATTTTTCTTCTATTTACTGGTAGAGGTTTGGAATATATATTAATAGTGATACGAATTAACTCATTCAAAAATGTTTTAAATTCATTAATCCCCACATTTATTTTTCTGAAATTTGACATAAAAGTTGCAATGATGCTTCTTAAAACATTTTCTACATGTTTAATTATAGTATGATCAGAGATATTAATATTGTTTTTTTGCAGTTGCAGTCTCCCTTTGTATAACATTAAAATATTGTGAAATATTTTTCGCTTAGAATGAGTAGAATATTTTATAACATTGAAATAATTTGCTTCTTTCCAAATTTCGAGTATCTTCATATTTATATTTAGTGAGCAAAAATTGATTACTCCACTATTTTTGGTTGTCTGTGACGAAGATATAAGTATTTTCTCTTTTTTCACAGTTGCATTATATTCTTGAAATCCATTAGCACAAAGTAAATTTAAATCCTGTATTTGCCTTTGATCATTAGAAATCATTAAGAAGTCATCCGCTAATCTTAAAACAAGGAAATCACGTTTGGTATCTGGGTGAAATACTGGATAATACTCTAATAGATCGTCATAAAGTAAATCAACAAGTACAGCAGAAATATAAGAACCTTGAAATATTCCATCTTTTCTCAAGTAGCAGTTGTTGCCATACATGATTGAACTATTATATAGTTCCGTTTCTAACACATGGATGATATCTTCATTTTGAAAATTTAAGGTTCTTGAGCTATCAATAAAAAGCTCATTTTTTCTTGAATGTTTACTGCAATTTACAACGTTTACAGTTTTCAATTTCTGTGTGTTCAAATCATAAAAGCTTTGCCTTCTAACATAGAAGCCTTCTTCATTCTCAAGCAATTTTTTGACCAACGTAAGCACTTTTTGTCTTGGTATTGTATCATAACAATCCTTAATATCAAATTTCATAAAGTGTAATTCTGGTAACGTATGATATTTTTTTAGCAATTTCGTTTTAAAATTAGAAATCTGTTCAGCTATATCAGTTAAAGAATAAAGTTTCTCAAAATTTGTTTTTCTCTTTCTTCTTAGGTGATTCAAAATATCATTCACTGGACTTAGTATTGTCCTGACATTCTCATTGTATGCCAAAATTTCTTCCTCATCTACTCCTTTATTAGGCACTGCTAGTATTCTGAATTCATTATTTGCTTTTTTGGGTAATATTCGTAGTCTACTATGATTATAATCTGATAGAAGATAACTATTATGATTACGACAATGCTGGTTAAGAGTTAAAAATGAAGGGAAATATGATTTTAAAAAGTTGAAGGATAAAACGTTCCAAATATCATGGCGAAAATATAGTATATCTATAGTTGATGAGACATTGGTACAATAAAAAAATGATGACACAATCCTTGGGATAAGGAACTGAAATATCCAAGCAACTAATGAATCAATAATTAATTGTGAAATTAAATTCTCTTGAAGATTATTTTTTTTAGTTCCTTGTAACCATGAAAAATGTGTGGTGCTTATTTTTTCAATTATATTATTAAAGGGAATATTTGATGTTATTGATTGCCTTAATAACCTTGATGCATTTTTAAAGATAATAGATTTATTTTTTTTAGAACCCAAAAGCTCAATTGGCAGAAGTTTTTCTAAAATAATGGTTAAAAATTTATTGACGTTAGATACTGGAGTCTGATAGTCAAGGTGTGAAGCTACTTCATTACTAGAGTTTTTGGGACAAATATTATCCAGTATTTGAAAATACTTGATGCTCTTCTCGTGAGATTTATACATTTTATCTATTATTTTTTTTAATTTATCTTCATCAATAAAAGATTTTTTGATGTAGTTGAAATCAAATATCATATTCATTAGATTTTCTTTATCATATAATATCTTATTACATGACATATTAGGATTGTGTTTATACAGCATTTTAGAAACTTTTATTGGAAAATATATCCTTTTCTTTTTGAAATTATTTGTATTTTGTAACCAATTTGGAGGCGTATGTGGATCATTTAGCCTATTTCCTATTATCTGAGTAGATTTATCCTCGTTTATATTAATTACCGTACAATTCATCAATATATCCATGAAGCTGTGAGTGCCAACCAATTTATGTAGTAATCCCCATTGAGCGCCTTTAATGCATTGTACATTGAAATTTATTGATTCACAATTCAGAATTGAATTAACTTGATCATTCTTTGCTAACTTATAACCAAACGTCAGTACATTGTTCAGTAAATTTCTTTTCAGGAGCTCTATAATGCAGGCATCGATAATTGCTTTATGGCCGGTACCAGCTTCTACTTTTGGTAAAGCTATGAAAACTGAATTTTTAATTATGAAATTCTGGGTTATTAAGTCATTGAAACCATTTATTTCACCTGCCTCCAATAATACTTGGAAAGCCTGCTCATTGTCATGATCTAATATTTCTAAATCTTCGATTAGGTACTCAAAAATGCTTTTCATCAATGAAACACGATTATATCTAAGTTACCTCAATTCATGTGTAAACAGTAGATCAATTGAATTTATCCTAATTCTTGCCTATTCAGCATTGAGTGCTGATGGTCTGTAAATTTATATGTTATTATATTTAGAAAATTAGTTTTTCAGAAAGTAAAGGCACAATTTCAAAGTTTGAAAAATCTCGATACCTTCTCTTATTAGATGAAACAAAAATACAGTAATTACTGTACTTTCCAACAACAAAATTAGATAATTCTTATTTGTAAAATTACACTTCATTTTCCAAATTATTGTCTTCAAAAAGTAGCCAAAAGTATTGTATCTTCAAGAAGAACAAATTTATATTATTGTTTAGTTTTAAGAATGACATTTTTCGCTTAAAATTTCAAAAGTATTAAAAATGACAGTGAATAGGAACAATTTTAAACAATATATAATTATTTCCAAATTTTAGCCTAAGTAAGTAGAGCAAAAATATCATATATTAGAGATATAATTAATATTAAGGGCAAACCTACAATTAATCGCAACTAATTATATATATATCTATGTATTTTCCACGAAAGTGTGACTATATATAAAATTTAGTACACGCAACCCTATGATATATATATCAAGTATATTACTCTTTATTCATTTAGTACCATCAATTGCTCTTCTATATTTATCTATCGTTTGAAGTATACTAGATAGAGGCTCACTGGAAGAAGTGGAGTTTCCAATCGTTTGTTCCAATTGTTCATCAAATGTTCGTAATTGGTTATTGCTTTCAGTAACCTTATTATCTAATAACTGCAATTTTGTTGATAACAAATCGTCAATTGTATATAGGTTGTTTATCAATTCCTCTAGCTTAAAAGATTCAGATAATTGAGATGTCTCTAATTCACGTAATTGCGATCTTCGTACTTTATTTATAAAGTGTTCAAACCTTCTCCTGATTTTTTTTAATGTCTCTTTATCCATTTTCTCCAATTGAGTATACCATGTCTTGGTTTGCTCCTCAGTAAAACTATACCCTCCCTGTGCGCCATGTAACAGATGTAAAAATTGATCATAGGGTATATTAGTTGTAATCAATGCATCATTTAACGTTTGTTCAAAAACTTCCGCTGAATTCATGTTTAAAGCTTTCCAAACCTTAATTAAACCTTCCTCAAAAGCTTCATTAATAGTTCTCCCAACAGTTCAGATATTATCAACTTATTTTATTGGTTGCTAATATTTAAAAGTATATGTGATGTTTTTATGTCTTTATATTTACGCGTATTTAAATCGACATGCGATGCCGATGGAATTATTCCCTGACATATAACTATAAAGCATATACTTAAAAGAAAGTGTCAATGTAATATTACAGATTTTTGTTGATTAAATTATTAGTATTTAATTATTGAAGTAACTAAAATAGTTGTATTAGCTGTTTACCTAAATTTTTAACGTTGTTTCTAGCTCATCTACTCTTCTTCTACCTCTTCTACCTAATCTATCGGATTCTCTCTTTAATCTTCTTAAGTTTCTTTCCTTTTCAATCTCACGTCTTTGGATTTCTTCTGGGGTCAAAGTTTCAACCTTTGGACACCAGTCAGCACCTAAATGATCTAAATCTAATCTTATACCTGATAAGTAGCCAAATGCAGAACCGTTTGGTACGTGGTCGACATTCAGTTGGCCATCCAACCATTCTTTCTTTATTTTTAAAATATTTTCGTGTAAGGAAAACGATATTATAGAAATATAATCTCTTGTTAAACCTAAATCTTGAACTACAATTTCTGCAAATTTTTCTGGCGATAAGCTCTTATCGTTTAAATTCCATTGGAAGTTATCTTCATAAAACTTTTCTCCTAGATTACAAGTTAAGTTAATGATGACATGTAGATCTGGTACAACAACTGATGCAACTGTGATGTTTTCCTGTATTTGTTCGTTAATTGTCGATACAATCTGTGATTGCAGTGCATTTGAATTTGCAAAATCTATGTCTCTACAGTAAATTGTTGAGAATTCTTCCGGAGTTATTGAATGATCGTTTACATTCCAAATGAAATGATCTATGATCGTATGTCCATTGTGTTCAATGTTCAAATTAACTGGTATTAGTATTGGTTCTTGTTGGTCAATAGACAATGGCGATGGGATATCTAATCTATATGGAGTGGCAATTTTACTTTGAGAGAAAGTTGCTTTTATCTTTGGATATCTTAAAACACTCATCAAGTCTTCTTGACATTCTATATCTGGCAATGAATTTTCTTTTATAGTACGTGTATCATTGCTTTCTTTTCTCCTTAATCTTGTTTTTATTATATTATTCGAAACAGTATCATTATCACCATTGCTGCTATTGCCGTTATCACCATTACCATCCACTCCATTTACATTATCGTATAGATTACCATCTTCGTCAAATTTAAATTTTTCAAATTCTTCATCATCATCATTTTTTAGATCCAAAGTATTTAAATCGGCATTATCATTATTATTCACATTCGAGTCTAATCCTTCTTGAGACTTTACATTATTAATGGACAAGCTCACAGTGCTACTATTTGCACGTAAAGAATCGTGCATACTTAAATTTGAAGTTGAATTAGCATTGGAACGTGATAAACTTCTGTGTATATCATTATTAACACCATCTCCATCGACGTTACCAGCACCTCCATTGGTATCTGTAACATGATCCTCTTCACTATCTGCCTCCTTGTCACTCCCCATGTCTTCATCTTCATCAGCAATCCTATCTTCACCCCTGGTAGCATTTCTATCGTTACCATTACTACTCTTATTATATGCACTGAACTCGTCAAAAATGTCGTTATCAACCTCTGCATAATTCACAACCCTAGCTCTCTTGTGACCTCTGGAAGGTTGCGCAGTGACAAAGATGGGGACATTTTCACTTCTTATTCTATTGTGAAAATTAGTCAAATAGGCCTGTGGCAGCAACTGTTGCTGTTTGTCTTGCAACTGCGACTGCAGTTGCGATTGTTGGTCGAAATGTAGCATCGTTAGTCTTCTCTCTGAAGTTCAACTTGATCCATTTGCTAAGACCTTTAACTGCAAACCCCACTCCATCTCTAAATACTCAAATACTTATTCTATGTGTTCATATATTCATGTATTTATTTATTATGTACTGTATGTAATATTTGAAAAACAAATTACGTGGAAAATGATAAAAATACTCACACCCACACACCGCACCCATGCTGTTTTTCCAATTGGGTCCAACAAATGACTACGAGGCCTCCTCCCCGCCAACATAACCATTGTGTGCGAAGACCTAACTTCAACAAGACGCATTTTGCAACTTCACAGTGTCGTAATATGTGATACGCGTGTTTCTACGTACATTTCACTGGAACAAACTCATTTTTATTTCGAATCCGAAATTGAAAAAGTGAAAAATTTTTCATTTTTTCCATTTTCTCGAAAACAACATCATCGCAAAATCTGGAAACGCAGAAGAACAGACAACTACATAGTAACTACACCGCTGACTGTAAGTGTTGGTGGGAACAAACTGGTAAAATAATATTTTATACCTAACAGTTACTATATAATATAGATATATATAAGTAAGTATGCAATTGAAACTTTTTGATAAGAAAAATTTTCCCTCTTTTTTATTTATATTACGAACAATTGGCATTGATTTTGTTATTTATTTCAGTTATATTCTTTTGTATTTAAGATCAACTTATTTTCTTTTATTACTTTTCGATTGATTTAATCTTTTAATACTTTTTTATAAGTTCAAATATCCACTCGTCAACAAATAAAAATGGACTTCTCTAAAATTGAAACTTTATCCAAGTTAAATGCTTCATTAGCTGGTAAATCTTACGTCGAAGGGTATGTTAAATATTTTCTACTGAATCAATCAACTGATACACGATATGTCAGCTGAAAGTATATTTATTATAATTTGGAAACTCAAATATTTTTTATCAATCTGATTATCTCATTATTGTGAAGGATGAACTTATTCTTTGGTCCGTGTTTATGACGGGAAGTAAGACCCCCGGTATGAGTGAGACAAAAAGATGTGATTAATTTCATGATTTCTGACTACAAAATATGAATCGAAATTAAGATTAGGAAAAATTGCTGCAAATTATAATTTCCTTCTTTCTAAGAATGACCCAAATTCATTATTCATTTTTACTAACATTTAAAAACATATACATTCAATATTGATTTTTTTAAAAAAAAAGTTTTTTTTTAAGGTATATCTTTAGCGATAGTAGTGTGATACCATTATATTCAGTACTTCTGCCACTCAATCCGACGTTGCTGCTTTCAAGGCTTTCCAAAACGCTTACCCAGAATTCTCTAGATGGTTCAACCACATCTACTCTAAGTCCGAACAATTCTCTTCTTTCCCAGCTGGTTCCGCTTCTGCTGCCGCTGAAGAAGAAGATGATGACGATGTCGATTTATTCGGTTCCGATGACGATGCAGATGAAGAAGCTGAAAAATTAAAGGCTCAAAGAATTGCTGAATACAACGCCAGAAAGGCTAACAAGCCAGCCAAGGCTGCTGCCAAGTCTATCGTCACCTTAGATGTCAAGCCATGGGATGATGAAACTGACTTAGAAGCCATGTTAGCTCACGTTAAATCCATTGAAATGGAAGGTTTAACTTGGGGTGCTCACCAATTTATTCCAATTGGTTTCGGTATTAAAAAGATCCAAATGAACTGTGTTGTTGAAGATGAAAAGGTCTCTATCGATGAATTACAACAATTGATCGAAGAAGATGAAGACCACGTTCAATCCACTGATGTCGCTGCTATGCAAAAATTATAAGGGATATAATATTGTACATTCATTAAAACTTTAAATATAATTAAATAAATAATAATAATAATAATAAATATTATTTTAAAAATTGAAAATTTCAATCACTTTTCTTTTCCCTCCTGTATTAAATTTAAATATATTAAAAAAACTACATTAATGTTACAAATATGGGGATACGCTTAATTTTAAATGGATATTGCCATGCTATACATAACTAAAGTCATTTGCAATATAATTGAAAAAAGAACATTTAATTATGACAGAAAAGTATACCAATTATAAGACGCACTGAACCCAGAAAAGGGTGCATCATAAATCAATTCTTTTTCCTTTAGCCAATCGCAGATATCTACAAGTTCTTTGTCACATAAAATATCACTGCAATTAGTAACCAATTTCGAGACTACAATACCAGGATTAAATAAGATTTCATATAAAACCATAGATACAGCTTTTTTCCAAATGTTCTCTCTCACATTACCTTCTGCATTAATCCATAATCTTGAAAATGCCTTTGCTGGAGGTACAGGAATCATTTTTCTCTTTTTACCAACATTCAAATTTGAATTATTCCTGCTGACAATCAGCGGCGGAGTCAAATATGTCCTATCTAATGTTCTGGTAGAGTAATTTAATTTTTCGAACTTTCTTTCCAATGGTATCAAATCCAACTTTAGTTTTTCCCTTGAAATAAGATCAATCAAAACAGCAGATGAGCAATCATTAATTTCCTTACTTATTACAATACCATTTTTCATCTCTAACATTTCTTCTAGCCTGTTTTTGTAGTGTGCTGATTCAGAAAAGAAATTTAGATGGCTTTTCGCATTCAAGATATCATCAACTGTGCTACTTGCCTCCAGTTTTGAACCATGGAGATACAATTGTTTTTCTCTTGCCATCTCCATGACAACTTTATCAATGTCTTCCTTTTGAAAATTATCTAATATGCTCATTTTGTCTTTAGATGTCTCTGAAACGTCCATGAGGATGGATCTTATTATTGCCTTAATCTCATTCTCAGCAAAATCTTGAATTTTAGAGTGCTCACGTGTCCCAATGCTGATATTTGTGGTATAACATTTTTTCAACAGAAAAACCTCCCTTTGAACCATAGACGACATTGCTAAACTGATGTAGGATTCTAGATTATTTTTGTTGTTTACAAAACTATATTTCTTTCTGTTCTGTCCAAAATTTTTATACAGTGTTATGCATTTGTTACTCTCTTTGTTTTCATAATCCATCCACAATTTAACTAATTTTGGTAAATCTAAAGCTTCGACATCCTTAAATAAAATCGTTTCGTCCTTAATGGCGGTCAACAATATTCTTTTCCATTTATGTACATAGGCCTTCCAACCATGATAACCCATACGGACTCTGTATGTTGTCCATTGTTTTTTTAAATTCTGTAAGGAATTACTTGGAAATAATTTTGTTATAACATCCCATAAAATTTCATTTTTGATACTTTTACTTATAACCACGCAGAATATTAAAGATTTCAAACCTAACTTGCTACCCAAATGAAACTGCGTTTTTAAAGTCTGAACTAATTTTTGTTTTGCTAACTCTGATTTTTTACCAGAAGAAGAATTAGTCCCATTAGAAGCACTTAGCATTCTCTTTTTTGATATATTTCTTGATTCAGCTTTTGGAAATGAAGACGAAGATGTTGCTCGTTTCGTTTTCCCTTTTTCTTGGAATTTTTTGACTCTTTCAGCTGACTTGACACCTCTATGAAATCTATTCTTTTCAGTTTGGTCAAAGAAATAAATATCTGTGTCATGTAAAGTATCCTTTGAATAAAAAGTTTTTTTATTATCTTTTTCCTTTAAAAGATGATCCGAAAACTGTTCTTCTGTAACAGTTGGTAAATAAATATATTGTCTTTTGCCAATAAAATCATATTGAATCTTCAATTTTTCTCCAGATACCATTAGCTCGATATCACCTCTTAAAGTCTTTTTATCAACTATTGTTAGAGATCCTAAATGTCTTGAAACTGCATCTAAGAAACGATCACCTGTACTTGAAATACCACCCATCTTAGTTACAACCGAAAGTATAGCTTGTTGTCTTTTCAATGACCTCAACGAGCCCGCAGTAAATCCTCCAACATTGAATATATTAGATGCGAGTTTATTATTTACTTCAGCATTAGATAATGTATCAATAACTAATGGTAGTTTATCATCTGATGTTTCGATAGATGGGGTATATATCTTACTCTTTTGTTGAAGTTTTCTTGTCTCCGATTCAGATTCTGTTGCACCTTTCCTTTTACGACCTCTTTTTGTAGAAATAACTCCTGAGCTCTTTGGAATGTCTAAAGTCCCATGCCAAAAAAACTTATCTACACCGTCGACTGTCGCGAATCTTAAGGAGTCTACTATTGGCTTACTTTCTCTTAAATTAATATCCTTAAATTTTTCTGTGGAATTAAATACCACTGGAAAACCTGCTTCAACCTTTTGACCATCTATACCAGCTAACTTTTCAAAATTAGCTTTCGAAAATAACCTATAAAACTTCTTTTTACCTTCAAAATCATATACTCGGACAATAGAATCATTATCTGTATGTGATGTCTGTTTCCCAACCGTCTCAATAAAGGAATCACTCGATCTAGTAAAAGCTCTTTTATAATCCCTACCAACAATACTCTTGACAGCATCCATCATGGATACACCGTCTGTACCAGAGTTTTTCGCAAATTCGTATGTTTGATTTTGAATGGGGTAAAACCTATTAATTGAGTAGGTGCTACGTTGTACGTCATCTTCCGATTCAGTTAAAATAAGACCATCTCCTTGTAAAAGATGCGTAGAATTCAAATTATCGAGATCATCATAATTGTCGTCACTCATTTTTTCAGTTTGAGTTGCTTCTTCGTCATCACTGTCACTTTCGTAACTTTCTGATATCTTATCTTCGGTATCAAAATCTTTCACATATTGTACACATCTAATCTTTCTCGAAGGATCTGATGGTGAAACGACATAAACTTTTCTTAAACACCCTTTTTCTTGTAACCAGGTGATGGCTGAAAGAAAGGACTTCGACATTTTACTGTTCTGATCATATTTTAATTCTCTTCTTAGATCAATGATTTGACGTATTCTATTTTTCGAATTTTTAACAATTTTAACGATAGTTCCCACCTTTTCCCTGATACTAACATATTCCTCTATTTTTTCGTCATCATTTGCAAACTTATTTAATTTAATTAACTTTACAATATGTCCTTGATATACCAATTGGGTAGATTTAATCAGATGTTCTATTTTTTTTATTCTACCTGTAACACTTCTTCTGTCCTGTTTCGCAACATCAGCTAAATTTTTTGTATTAATACCAGCTTCTTTAGAACTAGCAATCTCCAAAAGTAATTCAAATGCAGCTGCACCAATTTTACATTCCTTTTTATTATAACCCGTTAATAATTCCCATAGTTTGTCTTCTTTTATCTTTATTTGAAAATCATCCAGGTTATTTTCCAAGAGTTCAGGTTCAACTGACATTAATACCCCATTTCTATAGAAATCAATATCTGGACTGGCCTGTAAATTTTGAAAAATATATGCTTTTATATTCTTATCTGTAAGCTCGATGTAATTCCCTACTATTGTCCATAATTTGTCAAAAGAAATACTTCCTTTATTATAAGCAATCTCTTGACTGACAATTGAAATCAATTCATCTGGGTAAACACTTTTCGTCATTACGCTTCTAAGCTCTATGTAGTAAATAAAGAACTAATCTCTGTCTCCTGTGACAATCGATATACTGTTTAAATTTTCAAAAGTTTGACAAATAATGTTCACGTTCACCTTGTATAAGTTATATAAACAAATCTTTTGTATGCTTCCTTAAATCAATCTCATCGTAATAAACTGAACGTGCATTGCTACAAGCATAAATTTTGAAATACACCGGGTAATAACAATAAATTTAATAGAGTCCTCAAATTCAATTGTTCATAAGGAATTAATATTATAACATTTTATGATACAAGAACGACAAAAGCATAAAGTTTCATACCATAATTTTATATATTGGTAACCATATCATTTGTTTACATAAATTAAAATATTATATAAAGGATAATATGCAGCGAAGCTGTCGAAAATTGTGTTCACCAAACAATATAATTACAAACAACAAATTTTATATGTTCGGAGCTAAAAGAACATAAATATATCTAATGTATTAAATAAATGTTTAAATATATAGAAACATATAAAATTCAAAATATTAAGTTAAAAAGATAAAACGTAGAAAATAGTTAAAATATTATAATATTTAATTAAATAAAGCGATATTTATCCCGTGCTTTTAATTATTTTTTCTCAAGCTATGTTATCTGTTCAAAGTAATTATTATTGTACGTTTTTATTTTTTTGTTACTTTCACACATACGAGAAGTAGTCCTAGGACAGATAATATTAATCTAATCGTAACTTGCCTACTTGGGAATGTTGACAGGTTTTTGATCTATTTTAATTGCTAATGTAACTTTTATCATACAATGTAAGATTTATAAACTATATAAAAAAAGGTTTGAATTCTCGTTACTTATGTTACGTATTTCTCATATGATTTTAAGTTTTTCATCTTTAGTGAAATTGATTGAACCGCCGTGAAATACATATACTTGAATGATCCTGTCGTTTATCGCCTTTAATTTCGCCTTAATTTTCAAGTGAAAATTATTTCGTAAAATTGACAAAAAATATTAATTTGCTAATATATTTTATGTAAGATATAAAACACTACCCCTTTGCTAAACCATTTGAAAGCAAATTCATTATAAAAGTTCTTTTTGTAATATTAATACATCAATTGGTTAATATAGCTAAGATATCAGAGAAATATAGAAGATAAAACAATGTCTGATATTAAGTCGGTTCTATTAATTGGTGGTGCTGGTTTCTTAGGTTTGCATCTTATTCAACAATTTCATGAAGTTCAACCAACTCCAAAAATTCATGTTTTTGATATTAGACCATTACCAGAAAAGTTATCTAAACAATTCACCTTTAGTCGTGATGACATCGTTTTTCACAAAGGTGATTTAACCTCCCCTGAAGATATGGAAAAAGCTATCAAGGAAAGTGGAGCTAATGTGGTTGTTCACTCTGCTTCTCCTATGCATGGTAACACACAAGAAGTGTATGAACTCGTAAATGTCAAAGGTACGAGAAATATTATTGATGTAGCTAAAAAGTGCGGTGTCAAAGCGTTGGTTTATACCTCTTCTGCTGGTGTGATTTTTAATGGACAAGATATTCATAATGCAGATGAAACATGGCCAATTCCAGAAGTTCCAATGGATGGTTATAACGAAACAAAGGCGATTGCAGAAGATATGGTGTTAAAGGCTAATGATCCTGCAAACAACTTCTTGACCATTGCATTACGTCCTGCTGGTATATTTGGACCAGGTGACAGGCAATTGGTTCCTGGTTTGAGAACAGTTGCAAAACTTGGTCAATCAAAGTTCCAAATTGGTGATAATAACAATCTGTTTGACTGGACTTACGCTGGAAATGTTGCAGATGCCCATGTTCTAGGTGCTAAAAAATTATTAAATCCTGAAACTGCTGATAACGTTTCTGGTGAGACCTTTTTTATAACTAATGATTCACCAGCTTACTTCTGGGCGTTGGCTCGTACAGTTTGGAAGGCAGATGGCCATATTGATAAAAATGTTATTGTTCTAAAAAGACCAATCGCTATCTTAGCTGGTTATTTGTCTGAATTCTTTGCAAAACTATCTGGTAAAGAAGCTGGTTTGACACCATTCAGAGTTAAGATTGTTTGCGCTTACCGTTATCATAACATTTCAAAAGCTAAAGAATTGCTAGGTTATAAACCAAATGTTGATATTGAAGAAGGTATCAACAGAACTTTGGCCTGGATGGATGAACATTTAGATGACTAAGGTAACTTACCAACTCAACTTCCCTTTATGAATTTCTTAACTAATGTATAGATTTAATGAAATATTATCCAAGAGCTCAATATCGATTTTTAGAGGTATTTTAGTTAATTTTTAAAAATGTTTATAATGTAAAAACTATGAAATAGACAAGATATAACAATGATATATATGCTGTGTCCCTTCGACATTTATTAATCCCAGCAATTATACAAATAAGGAGTGTCGCTTTAAGTAGTATTTTAATGTGTTGTTTTGTAGCTGAAGCTGAAAGGTTAAGTGTCGTATGAATAAAATAAAAAAATATAAGATTATAATTTTTTCAATGACTATTCTACATTAGGAAATATTTAATAATTTAACAGAAGCAATATGAAGTAACCCACAGGTTGATATTAGAGGATTAAAGTATGTATATCAAAATTGTTTTATGCTATACCTAAAAAAATTCCTTCAAAATATTAAAGCACTAGTTAGCTCGCCTGCTAGATAGTCAGCTTCAACTTTATAATTCAAATTATGAAGATTGCTAACCGTGTACCTAATTCTGGTCTGGTCATTATAATTATCTTCTCTTGCTCTTATTCTAAAATCATATGGATTCATTTGGATATCTTGCGTGGTTTTTGTGAATGCATCTGCATCTGTATCTCTCAATTCTGTTAATTTATTTGCATCAACTCCTAATAATTGTTTAGCTTGATCGTTAAATAAAGTTAACCACATTTGCCCTGTTTCATCGATGATAGAAATAGTTAACATATATCTGTATTCTGGTGATTCTTGATTCTTGTTACATCTCTCACATCTCCAAGTACCATCAGGATTTTCTAAAACCTTTTTATTACAATCGTCGCTGGAACATGCTGGGTATGCAAAATTATCTACCTTTAGAAAACTAATTGAAGCTTTTACACTAAAATAGTCACCTTTCTCGCTTCTACCTAGATTGTCTGCTTGAGCCTTAGCAATTGTTGTACGTTCTGAAATAAATTTAATTAAGTTTTGTGCTGAAACAGCTCCACCTTCCTGTTTTAATGATGTAAAATTGGAATTCTTACCATTTGCATCATACCAACCTTTCAAAGCATATGCTTCTTGAACTTCAGGGTTAGGAATCAAAGTGCTGCTAAAGCCCATTGATAAGGATTTTCCACCAAAATCAGAAACACGAACACCCTTAATAGCCACGATCGAACCTTCTGGGAGATTGAAATCAGTAGCTTGTTGATTCCATAAACCGACGCTGATAGAGTAACTTGTGTCATCGACAATGGTTATATCACGACGATCAAACTTTTTGCCAGCTTTTGAAACTAATTCAAAATGTGGATTGACAGTTTGGATGACACCTAACACATCAATTGTTGAATTAGCTTCTTGGTTCTCGACTACGTTTAATTTAACAAAATTGAAATGTGTTTTTGGGACATTACTTTCATCTTTACATTCTTCAATAATAGTTTCTCTATCCATACTTAGCTCATATGGATGACTTAGATTCGAAAATTGAGGTTTGGCTGGTTGCAGTCTAGCTTTTGAAACATAATAAACTTTACCTTCTTGTAATATCTCATTAAATTTTGTAGCCATGTCATTGAAAGCAGTAGCTCTGATTTCACCAGATGTGTCTAAAAAGTTAACATTGAATAGTTTACCTTCACCTTTTTGATTATGCCATGTTTTAATATCACCTTTAAAAGAAACACGAGCCTTAATAGTCCAGATGTTTTGGTAAGGAGATAATTGTTCAATGGCAGAAATTGGTCTAGATCTTTGAGAGCCTGTTTCAGAGGAGATGGCGGATGCAACATTTGCATTATTAAAAGAGCTTGCATTATTGTCATTTGTTGAGACTTGATTGGATGGCGGGGTTTCCTTAGTTGCATTAGCACCGTCATCGCCACCGACAATTTCATTTTGATGGTGAGAGAAATAAGAATCTAGGAACTCACTTGATTGATTAATCAGTTCAGACCCAGTTTTCAACACCTCATAATCATCGATCAATAAGACGAATTTCTTTCTCTCTTTAACAATAACTGGTTCAGTAACTAAGACACGAATAATATCACCCCTCTGTAATTCTTGATTTTGAAATTTGGTAGCAGCTTCATTTCTTAATAAAGCCTTCATGTGGTAAATACTATCAGATATCATAATCAAATTCTTTCTGTTAGCGTTGCCATTATCATTTTTCCTAGTATTATAGACTTGATAAACACCATTACTTGGATTATTATGTCTCTCTTGCTTTGTAAAAATAGCATGGAAATCACCTTTGGTTAGTTCAACGTCAGACATCTTGAACAATATACGTTACTTTAAACTATTTTTTTTAAGTCTTTTAGTTACACTGTGCTCTTTTAACAGCCTAATTCTCTAATATCGATTTTCATTAAGTTGTTTATAAATGAAGTGCATTAATAATTTATTTTAAATTTAAATATACTTTATTATACTGTTTACGCGTATTTTCGATTTGAGACTTCTTCACATTTTTCCTCGGTAACCTCATAGTACAACTACAACTCAGTCTTAGAGATCGGGGGAAGAGTACGCGTAAAATATAGAAGCTCAAAGTTCTTACTAACATAAAAGAATATTCACATGCCTTTGCAGTCGTAAAATTGATTTGAAAGAGATGTACTTTGATCATTGAATAATAACATCACCTTATACATTGATTTCCTCAATATAGTATTAAAAATATTGAAGAATTGAAGTTAATTAGCTTGGTAGTTAAATTGGTTGACATCTTGCTTGGATATTTTTATAATACGATTACCGTACTTAAAGGGAAGACAATTTTTGTTTTGCTCCATTTACAAAAGTTTTCAATCAACTTTTAAGATTTTAATGACATAAGGTCAGCGATGCAAGAAATATCGGTAGCCCATATTCAACATGATTTTAAAGAATGCATTACAGATGTAGAAGAAGGGAAGTTGCGAGAAGATGGTTTTTTTATAAATGTTGATTTATCAGCAGAACATATTCAAGAATATCATGTCGATATTAAAGCTGGTAAGGATCCAGAAGTCAGGATGGTCAGTGATGCAAATGCTAATGACAGGGCAACATTGGAAAATTATTCATTTAAAAAGATAAAGTCCAACTTATTTGAGGCGGAACTTGAAGGAGATAGTAAGTATATGTTTGAAACGATGAAAGAAGATTTAACAAGAAGTGAAAAAATCACAATGGAAGAAACGAACTGGACAAGCATTGATTCGATTAGTATACCGAATAAAAAATACTGCCTTGGTGATTCTCAAGGAAATATACATATCTTAACTGAAAATTTTGATTTAATGAGAACTATAAAATCTGCACATTTGGGAGAAGTGACAGTATCATCATTTTTCCCATCTGGAGAGGTAATTTTATCAGCCTCGACTGATTTAAGAATAAAATTATGGTCAGTTAATGATGGTTTAAATTTGAGAACATTAGTGGGGCACACCGCTAAAATCTCCGCTACAGCAATGATTGATAGAGGACGAAACATAATATCTGGATCAAAGGACGGTTCCCTGAGGTTATGGGAATGTGGCTCTGGGAAGAACATAAAAACTTTCTCCAGGAAGGAAAATACCAAAGATGGGATAAATGATATCCATTTACTTGCTAATTGTAATGAAAATGGAGCAACAAATGCCACTGAAGAAAATAATGAACTTGAATTTGGCACAAGAGGTAAACAAATAATTGCAGCTCATGAATCAGGAGTGATCACTATGCATCAAATATATAATAAAAACCAAATTTTACAGTTACCAAGTAGATATATGAGTGCATGTAATTCTCTCACAGCAACTGATCTAAATGACAACTATATTTATGGTGGGTATGACAATGGGATAATTGCTCAATGGGACATAAGGCAAGCTGGTAAATGTGTAAATGAATGGGCCATAAATGAAGGGTGTCCAATTAATGAAATGTTTTATGATAATAGCCATATGTATGTCTCATCAGGAAATGATACTAGTTTAAAATTTAGTATGAATAAGCACAATGGTGAGTTTGATCATGAAATACCTACATTTTTATGTTCTGATGATTATGGAGTAGCAAACTACTGCAGGTCATTGAGAAATGAGTCTGGGGTAGTTGCGGTAGGTAATCGTGGATTCATTGGGCATTATTATTGATCTTAATTGGTATTATAAATATTATTTTTTTGATTTAGCTGTTAACCTTGCTGTAGAAATGTTCAACATTGTTTTTTTGTTGTTTTTCTATTTAATTGCATGGATTATATAGTGTGTATTTTTTGTGATATGGAATATTATTTTAAAGATTTTCAAAAAGAAAATGATAGATTCAATTGTCTGATGGGGGGACATTATGGAAATTACTGCAATTAGTATTTCAAGATGATTTGAATTATTAAATATGACTTAACTGAAAATGCCATACAGAAAGAGAAACAATCATATTGTCATTTAAAAAAAGATGAAATGATTTTGTGCACAATAAACTGTTGAGGATGGCGAATAACACACTACATAGATTATTTAAAATGTCTTTAGTTGCTTTTTTCCTTAATCATTTAATCAATCATTTGATAATTAATAATTCTTGTAAAATTCAAATGCACTAGTAGTAATTTGATTTAAAAAATTCCTAAAAGTAAATATATGTTAAGCGCAACAGAAATTGAGAGGAAAGATAGTTAGATTGGCTAGGCGGTACGACAAGAGGATAAACTGACGAGTTTAGTCATTAGGTTAATAACAAGACATTACAATAACTATGCATATACATTGGTTAAAGTATTCGACTGAATAAATTGCCATTCAAGATCAAGATCATTAACAATTGTTCTCTGTTTGAGGTATAGAGATTTCTATTTTTAAATTAAACGAAAACAGTTAGCATTAGTAAAATTTGTTTGAATGTATGCGTTATACGCTATTGGGATAAAGCGCGATATAATAATCATTATAGAATTTAATTTAATTGTTGTTTTGTTTGTTTTCCCTCATTACTTAATTGGGGGATGAAAAAGAGAAAAAAATAAAATGATTTGTTCCAGGACGGTAAACTAATCCAACATTGTATTCAACAAGTTTGGGGCGCGTGGCGTAGTTGGTAGCGCGCTTGCCTTGCAAGCAAGAGGTCACTGGTTCGATTCCTGTCGCGTCCATTTGTTTTTGGAAATCAACTCGACGTATCCACTCGATGGGTAGATTGTGTGTGCTAATTACTATCATCAATATTTTTTTGTTCTCTGCATGTCTTGTAACTTACCCGGCCTTTTTAGTTTACATTTACCAACTGTATTTTAATGTCTTGTTCACGATTACCGGGAATCAGAGATGGGAGTAACGTATATGCACAAAATAAATATTAAAAAAAATACGTGTTAGTAGTGTCTTGTATACGAGAGGGAGAGAAAAGGAACGTGAGGCTGTTGCCGTTGCTTGAGGCAGCCATGCACACAACACATACCATACGGAACGAGAGCCGGGTAAATGCACACACCATTGAACGAGTGATTTTTCCCCTTTTGAGTAAATTGACAAATAAGCAAGTATCAGTTAACAGACGACTCTAACCAATCAAAATACGATTCTCAGTTGGTTACAATAAAATAAGATAAGAAATAATTGCGCTTTTTATTTATCCAATTCATTCCACAGTGACAAAGACGGTAGAACAGAAAACACAAAAACTCCGTCGACTCTCAAACCTCCCTGACGTGCTTCCCCTTCCACACAAATGTCCCGCTGATCGGTGCTAGCAAAACAACACTCTCATCACGATCGCAAACTTAGGCGTGATGGGCCTCGGAGTAGAAACCAGACTGTTTCCAGAACAAGTCCGCGACTGCCTAAACAGGAAATAATCCAATTGCTTGTTTCTTTTTGTTTATTGTTTACCACTCCCATGTGCATTGCATTGCATTGCACGCACGCACTTACGGGTGGTCACCAATCCTTGCCTGAACCCATAGCACTCGCATCAGAAATTTCTAAAATTGGTAATAACAATAACAATAACAGTAACCGCTACAGTGGGAAAGAACCCACATACTGGGACAATCTGACCCCGAGGGTTTCTGTTGTGCTCAAGCGCCTGAATATCCGTTTTAGTGATAAGTTACCACAACCGGGAATCCGGCTGTTGTTTACAGTCTGCCATTCTGGGCTGCGTGGTGCCTGTCCTGCGCGCAGGACTGTGTGTCGTTCCCAATCGCCATTTCCCTTTTTGTCTGTTTTTTTCGGAAACCAAATTCCCTCGTTCCCGCGTCATACGCCTTGCGACCAACACAACTCGAAAACAGAACAGAACAAAACGCTGCACAACAGCAAAAAAAGCAATGCACAGTCCACTGCTCGTGTCTCTTTTGGGACAGATTCTCCGAAAAAGAACACAGCAACAAACTGCAAAAAACACACAAATTTCTGAAAAAACGCAATTTCCAATTACAAGACGTTCGCAGACGGCCGCAGACGGCCGCGGACAGCTGCCTCTAACTCCCTCCCCCCCATTTACGCCGCCCGTGATCCAATGAGCTGTCCAGGCAAGAATACCAGGAAACAAACAAACACATCAATCAGGAAGCAATGGCACACACCCGGCCGCACAGAACCACTTTTGAGATAATTTCATCATCTTTTTTATCATTATTATTTCGTATTTACTGTTATCATCATCTACTTGTCATTTCTTGTAACGCTCATTTTTCAGTTTCCTGTAGTCCTGTCTGTGTTGGACAACGATCCTTTTCGTTTCGAAAAATATAGCCTCACGTTTACATCTCTGGTTTTCGGTAAACTAGAACGACAAGCTGACTGCAACGCTCTACTCTCTCTCTCTCTGTTTACGGTAATTGCAAAACATATCCAATGTTTTGTCTTTGCAGAATAAGGCGAGACGGTGTCAGAGGTTCTTCAAACGAAACAGACGGCAATTAACAAATTAAGAGATATTTATGTTTTCATTTTGTTGTTTTTGGCCATTAATTGGAACCGTTCTACTACCACATCATCACCGTTTGTTCGGTTGCTTTTAACAAACCAGAAAAAAACTACCTCGTCGTTCTTTATCCTCTGTGGCACAACCATCAACATCAACAACAAACTGCAATGCCAATAGTATCAGCAATTTCAATTGATATCGCTCAAAATTTATTATACTCTGTAACAGCGATAATGAAGAAGAGATAACACACAGTAAAGACACCACCTCCCATTTCTCTTTCTCAATTTTTTGTTTGTGTAAAGACAAAACAGAAGGGAAGGAACCACTGAAGTTGGTTTCCCATCTCTTATTCAACGCATTTCTTCTAGCAATAACAAAACTGAAATGAGATGAAAAATAAAATGTAATTTTTACAATTCTCAAAAAATTTCTTGAGTATATAAAGTCATCCAATTCCAGACGTTATTCAATTATCTTTTCATTTCCCAAATCTCATATTGTCCTTACTGCTTACCTTCCTTCTTATTTATATTCTATTCTCCCTTACAAAAGAAACCATCAGATCTTTTTTTTGTTCAAAGCTATTATAATAAAATAATAATAATTATTTATCCTTTTCGATAATTTTTTAATACCTTTTCTAATACCAATAAAACTTTTTTCCAACAAAATTAATAATTAATAATTAATTGAAAAAACTAATTATAAAAAGTTATAAGAAAAGAATAAATAAATTAATTTAAAATAATAAAAGTATTAGTCTGTAGTTTCTCGTAACAAAAGAAACGTTTCCAAAAAAGAGAATTTAATAATACAAAACAAAATGAGTGCCTCTGAAGAACAAATCACTCAAGAGAAGCCACCTCAAGAATACTCTTCTTCTTCTGCCTCCTCTTCTGCTTCCTCTTCCTCCGACGAAGATGACATCGATGCTTTAATTGATGAATTACAATCTCACCACGGTGGTGATGAAGAATCCGAAGAAGAAGAAGTCGCCGTCGGTGGTCAAAGAATTATTCCAGAAGAATTACTACAAACCGACCCATCTTACGGTCTAACCGACGATGAAGTCTCTAAAAGAAGAAAGAAGTACGGTTTAAATCAAATGTCTGAAGACAACGAAAATTTGGTTGTCAAATTCATTATGTTTTTCGTTGGTCCAATTCAATTCGTTATGGAAGCCGCTGCTATCTTAGCTGCCGGTTTATCCGATTGGGTCGATTTCGGTGTTATCTGTGGTTTATTAATGTTAAATGCTTGTGTTGGTTTCATTCAAGAATTCCAAGCCGGTTCCATTGTCGAAGAATTAAAGAAGACTTTAGCTAACTCTGCTATTGTCATCAGAAACGGTCAATTGATTGAAGTTCCAGCTAACGAAGTCGTTCCAGGTGATATTTTACAACTAGAAGATGGTACTATCATTCCAGCCGATGGTAGAATTGTCACTGAAGACTGTTTCATTCAAATCGATCAATCCGCTATTACTGGTGAATCTTTGGCCGTCGACAAACATTACGGTGACCAAACTTTCTCCTCTTCTACTGTTAAGAGAGGTGAAGGTTTCATGATCATTACTGCTATTGGTGACAACACCTTCGTTGGTAGAGCTGCTGCTTTAGTTAACCAAGCTTCTGGTGGTCAAGGTCATTTCACTGAAGTTTTGAACGGTATTGGTGTTATCTTGTTAGTCTTAGTTATCATCACTTTATTGGTTGTCTGGACTGCCGGTTTCTACAGAACTGTTAACATTGTTACCATCTTAAGATACACTCTAGGTATTACCATTGTCGGTGTCCCAGTCGGTTTACCAGCTGTCGTTACCACTACCATGGCTGTCGGTGCTGCTTACTTAGCTAAGAAGCAAGCTATTGTTCAAAAATTATCTGCTATTGAATCCTTAGCCGGTGTCGAAATCTTATGTTCCGATAAAACCGGTACTTTGACCAAGAACAAGTTATCTTTACACGAACCATACACTGTTGAAGGTGTTTCCGCTGATGACTTAATGTTAACCGCTTGTTTAGCTGCTTCCAGAAAGAAGAAGGGTTTGGATGCCATTGACAAAGCTTTCTTGAAATCTTTAGCCCAATACCCAGTTGCCAAGAACGCTTTAACCAAGTACAAGGTCTTAGAATTCCATCCATTTGACCCTGTCTCCAAGAAGGTTACTGCTATTGTTGAATCCCCAGAAGGTGAAAGAATTATTTGTGTTAAAGGTGCTCCATTATTCGTCTTAAAGACTGTCGAAGAAGATCACCCAATCCCAGAAGATGTCCATGAAAACTACGAAAACAAGGTTGCTGAATTAGCCTCAAGAGGTTTCAGAGCTTTAGGTGTTGCTAGAAAGAGAGGTGAAGGTCACTGGGAAATTTTAGGTGTTATGCCATGTATGGATCCTCCAAGAGATGATACTGCTCAAACTGTCAACGAAGCTAGACACTTAGGTTTAAGAGTTAAGATGTTAACTGGTGACGCTGTCGGTATTGCTAAGGAAACTTGTAGACAATTAGGATTAGGTACCAACATTTACAATGCTGAAAGATTAGGTTTAGGTGGTGGTGGTGACATGCCAGGTTCTGAATTAGCTGATTTTGTTGAAAACGCTGATGGTTTCGCTGAAGTTTTTCCACAACATAAATACAGAGTCGTTGAAATTTTACAACAAAGAGGTTACTTGGTTGCCATGACTGGTGATGGTGTTAACGATGCTCCATCTTTGAAGAAGGCTGACACTGGTATCGCTGTCGAAGGTGCTACCGATGCTGCCAGATCCGCTGCTGATATTGTTTTCTTAGCCCCAGGTTTATCTGCTATTATTGATGCTTTAAAGACTTCTAGACAAATTTTCCACAGAATGTACGCTTACGTTGTTTACCGTATCGCTTTATCTTTACATTTGGAAATTTTCTTAGGTTTATGGATTGCTATTTTGAACCACTCCTTAGACATTGATTTAATTGTTTTCATTGCCATTTTCGCTGATGTTGCCACTTTAGCTATTGCTTACGATAATGCTCCATACTCTCCAAAGCCTGTCGCTTGGAACTTACCAAGACTATGGGGTATGTCTATTATCTTAGGTTGTATCTTAGCTATTGGTACTTGGATTCCATTAACTACTATGTTCTTACCAAAGGGTGGTATTATTCAAAACTTCGGTGCTATTGATGGTGTTATCTTCTTAGAAATTTCTTTAACTGAAAACTGGTTAATTTTCATTACTAGAGCTGCTGGTCCATTCTGGTCTTCTATTCCATCTTGGCAATTAGCCGGTGCCGTTTTCGGTGTCGATATTATTGCTACTATGTTTACCTTATTCGGTTGGTGGTCTCAAAACTGGACTGACATTGTTACCGTCGTCCGTATTTACATTTGGTCTTTAGGTGTCTTCTGTGTCTTAGGTGGTGCTTACTACTTAATGTCTGAATCTGAAAGTTTCGACAGATTAATGAACGGTAAGCCAATGAAGGAAGAAAAGCCAACCAGATCTATTGAAGATTTCTTAACTGCTATGCAAAGAGTCTCCACTCAACATGAAAAAGAAAACTAAGTATATTGTTAATCAATATTCAGTTCTTTTTTTTAAAACACATTTACTAATTTTTTAATACTTTTGAGTAAATGGGTTCATTACTGTTAAGTTATATTTTTTTGTCGTTGCTATTGTTATGAGTGAAATCAATTTTATCACACACACACAAGATTGATTTTACTTATTATTATTCATTTAATACTACACACACACAGGTATTATTTGGATTCTTTCTGGTGATGATCAAACTGATTATCTTGAATTTTGTTCTCATTTATTCTAAGGTAGAAATTAATTAATTATATCTTTAAAAGGTACAATTTAATTTTCTCAAACCTTTTTATTCAACAAATTCACATTAATTTTTAATTTTAATATTTTTGCACACACAAACCAAATGAAGAATGTCTTAATAATATTGGGCATTTTTTGTTTAATATTTAATTTTGCACACATAACAACATTTTATCATATAGTCATTTTATATTTTTAATCGTTTAATTTTTAATAATTTTATTTTTACTTTTTGGTTATTGTATTTAAGATAGACAGACTAGACTATTCTACTTGTAGATGAGAACACGTTGGGTGTAGAAAGTTGAACTTTCGATGATAATGAAATAATTTTACAGAAGGAACATGTCAATAAATCCAATAAAAGTGACAGTGTAGTAGGTGCCTTCTCTTATATTGAATAATATGGAGTCGGTGTTGTTCCAACAGGACCAGGACAATTTCAAGTCAACATTTTTAATGGCAAGGATATCCAATGTGACTATTTTAATTCATGAGTTATGATCTTTTGATCTTGAGATGATCAAACATAGAATGTATCAAACTTATCATCAGTTATCATTTATTTGGATATTTGTCTTTATCTAATTAAAGAGTTGCTGACGTTAACGTATCTTATCTGTCACTCACAGCTTTACCCGGAACTTGTCATGGCCCAGCAGTTCTCCTTTCATTTCAAAAACTGAAAATTTCGAGCAAAAAAAAGAAAGAGGTTTAGGAGGTCCCGAAACTGAACTTGAATTTGGGCCCACGAATAATTATTATTATACTAATTTCTATTTTTTATTTGTACTAATTTACTTTAAAGGATATATATATATATATTGTGATTAATTAAACAACAATAACAATTTACTCTGGCAAGGCATTTATTTAGAGGAAAACCTAACATCAGATTCAAGTTGTCAACTTTACTCCATTTTATAAACTTTTTTTCATTAGTTTTTAACATCAACATAAAAAGGGATAAAATTAGTCTAGATTTTGCCGTATAAATAAGTTGTCTACGATATCAATTATACAATGACGGTATTCCTTGGTATTTATAAAGCAATTTATAATTATGAGCCTCAAACTCCTGAAGAATTGGCTATCCAGGAAGATGATCTGTTGTACCTATTAGAGAAGTCGGACGTAGATGATTGGTGGACCGTCAAGAAAAGAGTGATTGGTTCAGATGCAGAAGAACCTAGTGGGTTGATTCCATCGAATTATATTGAGGAAGCTACTGTTATTAAACAAGTTAAAGCCCTATATGATTATCATGATATTCAGAATCCTGATGAAGAGTTAGTATTCAATGAGAATGATGTTTTCGATGTTTTCGATGACCAAGATCAGGACTGGTTATTGGTTAAATCGATAAAAATAACACTATTTGGTTTTATTCCAGGTAATTATGTAGAAGAAGTCTCTGGAGGTGCTGCTTCTACTGCTGCTCCACCTATCACTTCTACGTTTACGCCTGCCGCGGCTCCTGCTACTGTTGCTACAAATACAGTTGACATATCAGCTTTACCACCTCCACCACAGCATAATGCTAGGTCTGAATTAGCGGAAAAAACTAAAGAGAAGGAAGATGTTCCGCCCTCGATGCCAACTCGACCAACAGGAAATAATAAAACTCAGAGTTATGATGATGATGAGGAAGAGGAAGCTCCACCAGCTATGCCAGACAGATATACCACTCGTGCAGCTGATAGGTACGATGATCATGAGTATAGTAATACACGTAATAGATCTCGTAGCAGAGTTTCTCATTATGAGCCTGAAGAAGAAGAAGATAATGATTTCGATCAGCAACGTTCAGACCAAGGATTTAATTCACGTAGTGGAAGCTCTAACTTACATACATGGAATGTTTCCGAAATTGATGGCCGTAAGAAACGTAAAATGAAGATTTCAATAGGCAATGGTAAAATTTTCTACACACCACAGAAAGGCAATCCAGAAGAATGGACATTTGATAAATTAATCTCTTATGATAATGAAAAGAAGCATCTATTTTTAGAATTCGTCGATCCTTATAAGAGTTTAGAAGTGCATACTGGTAATAATGAAACTTGTTCCGAAATTTTATCATATATTGGTGAATTTAAAGGTGCATCTCGTGATCAAGGTATTCGTGAAGTCGAAATGGCATCAAAATCAAAGAAAAGAGGTAATGTTATATTAGATTTTGAAGCTGAAGCAAATGATGAGTTAAGTGTTAGAGTCGGCCAAGTAGTCTATATTATTGATGATCAAAAATCAAGAGATTGGTGGATGTGCGAAGCTGTTGACACAGGTAAAAGAGGGATTATACCCGCTCAATTTATTGAACCAATCTCGGAAAAATCAAGTCATGGTGGGGGTCTCTTCAAATCTTTGAAAAGAATGACTAAATCTTCTCATAAATCATCTTCCAGTAACTGGCAAGATGATGAAAGTGAAAACAAGGGTAATAGAAGTAGATCAGGCTCGAGATCTTCAAGAAAGAGATCTTCATCAAATGCTAGACAAGATCAAACGGAATTACCAAATCCGAAGAAAACTCGTATTTGGGAAGATAGATCCGGTACATTCAAGGTTGAAGCTCAGTTCATTGGTTGTAAAGAAGGAAAAGTTCACTTACATAAATCTAATGGTGTTAAAATTGCAGTGCCTGCCGATAAATTATCAAATGAAGATTTAGTTTACGTTGAAAGATTGACTGGGTTCAGTTTAGATAAATATAAACAAGGTAGAGGTGGTGATTCAAATAGGTTGGGTTCAGATCCAAGAGAATCAGAAAGGGAAAGAAGAAGAAGATTAAGAGAACTGGATGAGAAAGAACGTGATAGAAAGTTGAGAGAAAGAGAAATTGATGAACTGCAAAAGGCAAGAACTTTATTAGATCAAGAAAGATCTAAGTTACAAGATTATAACAACGTACCACCAAGTAAACCTCCTAGACCTAATTCTATGTCTGGGAGCAATCGCTCAGGTTCACAATCTGGTTCCCAAGCTAATGCAAACTCTTATGATTGGTTTGAATTTTTCCTAAACGCAGGGATCGATGTTACCAGTTGTCAGAGGTATACCTCCAATTTTGATAAGGAACGTATTACTGAAGATATGCTGCCTGATTTCAATGATTCAATGTTAAGAACTTTAGGTTTACGTGAAGGTGACATTGTTAGAGTTATGAAATATGTTGACACTAAATTAGGAAGAGATTCTCAAAAACAAGTCCCTGCTGCTACTGGCAATATGTTTTCTGAGGCCGATGGTTCTTTGAAGAATAATAATGATCAAACACAGCCACCAGTTTCAACTCAGCTATTGCCACAACAAAATATTGCAACTCAACCAAACATAGTAGATGATGACTCTTGGACTGTTAAACCAGCGGCTAAATCAGAAGTTGCATCTGACTTGAATAAATCAGAATTTACTGGTTCTATGCAAGATTTACTTGATTTAAAACCATTAGAACCTAAGAAAGCAGATGTTGCACCAACTGCTAGCGTTGTAGCTCCTGCCCAAGCGACTGCTACTACTGCTACTACTACTACTACTACTACTACTACTCCATTAACATCGTCTATCACTGGAGGCCCTTTATCTTTAGCACCACTTGATCCATTTAAGACTGGTGGTCACAATCTGCTTCCAATATCCACTGGATTTATAATGATGCCTATTGCAACTGGAGGTGCAATGGTGCCTATTACCACTGGAGGTGCGATGATTCCACAAACTACGTTTGGTGCACAGTTAACTGGTGGTGTTATGCCATTACAAAAAACTGGTGGTATGATTCAACCGGTTATTACTGGAGGTGCTATGCCTGCAACGTCATTTAATCTCCCACCTTCGGGAACTATTTTACCAGTTCAGAAAACTGCAAATGGTTTGGTGGGAAGTAATGCTATGGGAGGTATGATGCCAATGCAAAACCATTTGACTGGCAGTATGATGCCTCAAACATCGTTTGGAGCTCCTCAACTAACAGGAGGTATGATGCCAATGCAAAACCAATTGACTGGCGGTATGATGCCTCGGACATCGTTTGGAGCTCCTCAAATGACAGGAGGTATGATGCCTCAGACATCATTTGGTGGTGCACAATTAACTGGTAATATGATGCAACAACCTATGATGCAACAACCTATGATGCAGCAATCTATGATGCAGCAACAGATGATGAATCAAGCTACAGGTGGTTTCCAACCTAAGTCTCAGTTTGGTATGGAATTGCAAAAAACTGGTAATGCAATGAACCAACTACCGGTTTTTAACAATAATACGAGTGGCATAACCCAGGGTATGCAGAATATGTCTATGCAACAGCCACAAGTACAACCTTTACAAAATCAACCAACTGGCTTTGGCTTTGGTAACGGACCTCAACAAACATCAGGGCAAGCCAACTTAATGAATGCAAGCGCTAGTAATCCTTTTGGATTTTAATCAACCAACGAACTGTATCTTATATAATGTAATAACATATCTAATTTAAATTAATAAACGAACACAACGAAATAAAAGTTTACTAAAAATTGTAATTATTTTTTTTCTTTTACGTTTTTTATAAGAAAATTATAGTTCTAAAATGAAATAAAATATAACAAATGTTTAATGAATAAATAAATATATTAATAACGTTGTTGATAAATAAATAATAATGATTTCATAAATGATAGACTCTATGATAGAGAAATAAATAATTTAATTTACAAGTTAAAAGAGACATTATTTCCAAAAAAATTTACAGACTTACCATTCTTGGGCTAATACACCGTATGGGCTCTTTTTGGTTCCAATGACTGGTTTGATCAATCTGGAGCCACCTTCTAAGAAAGAGAATTTATCTTTTCTTAAGGCTTCATATTTTTTAATGAATTCTTCTTTTTGTAAGGTTAACCCAATGTCATCTAAACCGTTAACTAAACAATGCTTTCTGAACGGGTCAACATCAAACTGTTCAATGACAATATTACCATCAGAATCCAAAATTTGTTGCTTTGGTAAATCAATAACTAATTCTTTACCTGCTTTGGCAATTGGAATTAATTTTTCTAAAATAATATCTTGATCTATTCTTATTGGCAATAATCCATTTTTAAAAGAATTGTTATAGAAAATATCACCAAATGAGGGGGCAATCATACATTGAATACCAAAATCCTTTAATGCCCATGGTGCATGCTCTCTAGAGGAACCACAACCAAAATTGTCACCAGTAACCAGTAAAATTTTAGCGTTTCTATAAGGTTCAACATTTAAGACAAAATCAGTTTCTTGATCTTTATTATTAGCATCCTTTTTGAAACGCCATTCATAAAATAACCCTGATCCTAAACCTGTTCTCTTAATTGTCTTTAAAAATTGCTTTGGGATGATTGCATCAGTATCGACATTTTGTTTATCTAATGGAGCTGCAATACCTTTTAAAACGGTAAAAGATTCCATACCAGAAGAGCTTGTTTTTTTAGTGTGAGGTGTATCGTTTGGGTTAATTTTAATTGACTTCTTTACGTTTTTATCTAAATGATCGACTGGTATATCATCAATTTCATCTTCTGCTACCTCTGAGGAAGCATCATTTGGCTGAACAGGAATCTTTTCATGATTATAAACTGATTCTTGTAGTAGCTTATCTTCACTAGTGGAAGGCTTTGAAGATGTTATTTCAATTTGAGCAACATCACCATTTTTATATTCAAACTTTCTAATATCAAATAAACGGCCATGGACAGCAGCGGCAGCAGCCATGGCTGGTGACATTAAATGAGTCCTTGATGCGGCACCTTGACGACCCTCGAAGTTTCTGTTTGAAGTTGAGGCACAACGTTCTTGTGGAGATAAGATATCTGGATTCATACCTAAACACATAGAACAACCTGCTTCTCTCCATTCAAACCCTGCATCAACAAAGATTTGATCTAATCCTTCTTTTTCAGCCTCTAATTTTACCAAACCTGAACCTGGCACGACCATAGCTCTTTTAATATTTGAAGCAATTTTATGACCTTTAATAACTGCAGCTGCATTTCTTAAATCTTCAATTCTTGCGTTTGTACATGAACCAATGAAGACTTTGTCAATTTTAATATCTTCAAGATTAGTGTTTGCTTCCAATCCCATATATTCCAAAGCTCGTTCCATTGCTTTTTTGTTTATTGGATCATCAATCTTATTTGGATCTGGAACGCTTGCTGTAATAGGCAAAGCATCCTGTGGAGAAGTACCCCAAGTAACAGTTGGTATAATATCTTTTGCTGCAATAATAATTTCTTTATCGAATTTTGCATTTTCATCTGTATATAAAGTTTTCCAATAAGCAACAGCTTTATCCCATTCAGCACCCGAAGGAGCCAAAGGTCTACCTTTGACGTAATCAAAAGTAGTCTGATCTGGCTTAATCATACCTGCTCTTGCACCTGCTTCGATTGACATATTACACATTGACATTCTTGCCTCCATTGACAAATTCTCAATAGCTTCACCAGCGAATTCCATAACACACCCAGTACCACCTGCAGTACCGATTACACCGATAATATGTAAAATCAAATCTTTCGAAGTAATACCTTCATTTAATTTCCCATTAACTTGTATTCTCATATTTTTTGATTTTGTTTGAATAATAGTTTGAGTGGCTAAAACATGCTCAACTTCTGAAGTACCGATACCAAAGGCTAAAGCACCAAACGCACCGTGAGTCGAGGTGTGTGAATCACCACAAACAACAGTGGTACCCGGTAAAGTAAAACCTTGTTCTGGACCAATGATATGAACAATACCTTGGTTCTTTGAATCCATACCAAAAAATTTAACTTCAAATTCTTTAACATTTTTTTCTAAAGTTTCCACTTGTAATCTTGAATCATTTTGTTTAATAAAAGTTTTTGTTGATTTAAAATGTTTTCTTGATTCTGTTGGAATATTATGATCCACGGTGGCTAAAGTACAGTCTTTTCTTCTCACTGTTCTATTAGCATTTTTTAAACCTTCAAATGCTTGCGGAGAAGTAACTTCGTGAACCAGATGTCTATCAATATATAATAAATATGAATTTGATTCATCTTCATGAACGATGTGGCTATCAAAGACCTTATCATAAAGAGTTCTAGGCTTAGACATGTTGTGTAGCTAAAAAAATAAAACAGCAACGATCTGTATTTCAATGATTGTGTGAGTTAGTTATATGAACAGATATACGAACAAATAAAAAAGAAGAGATCTATAGTTACCTTTTCTTATCCTTTTGTAAATTAAAGATAACCTCCCTTATATATTATATCAGTTGCAACCTCTTAAAACGACAAAATTCGATTCCTGAACAGATGACTCTTCCTCAGGTAACTTATCATTGCCAGTGTCTTTGAAACTATACTGTTCGTTCATTTTGTAAGTTGTATATCTTATATTATATAGCTAGTTAGTCAGTGTATGCCTGTCTTGATCTCGGCGGTTGTTTTGTTATTTCTTATTTTTGTGTCAGCGACAAAAGGGGGGACCGGGCCGGTTCGTCCGGAACCGGCGCCGGCCCGCGACCGGCACCGGTTCCGGCGTTTTCGAGTTTATGGTCATGTGACCCGCTTTTCCCTCGAGAAGTTTTGGCGGAAAGAACCTCATTTGACCATCCATCACCGCTCCCCAGAGAAGATTAAAAAGAGGTCTTGCAAGAGTTCTGTCAATTGTTTCAATTCGAGACCATCAACGGTTCCGATAATATTGGTAGGATACGTTAAGATAAGATGAACGCAAGGTTGTTGCTCCCCCCTCCCACTCCATCCAGTCGAATGAACACTGCAAGAAGCGTATCCGTCGAGATCTGGGGTCAACTTGACCTCGGGAAAAGGGTCCCCCACATGTGGAACTTTTCCAGCCAGGGTAACTTGAAGCTAAAACATGTAATTAGTATATGTGACCTTTAAAAGGAGATGTACAATATATTTAGGACAGTTAGCCACTTCACTAGACCGTGTCTTGCACGGACACACTTTTGATGCAAAGACTGGGCTAAGGCAAACTTGTCAAATGTTCAGTGTTTCTAGTAAAGTTCTATGCCGTTCACGTTTGAGACGTGCTCTGCAGAGCAGGTCGATGAGTAACTATTTCAAACTGTTTCCAAAAACATTCCCTTCACAGAAACCGGAGTGGGCTGTCGATACAAAGAGTCTGCGGAAGGAGTACCGATCGCTACAGGCAAAGTTCCATCCTGATGCCAATATCTCCACGCCAGAGGTTGGGGAGACTTCATCTTCCTCAGATCAATCTTCTCTACTGAATATTGCTTATGACACTTTAAAGACCCCTTTACTAAGGTCACAGTATATTTTAGGTTCTTTCTTCGATACCAACTTGCAACAAGAAGCTGTTGCAAATAAATTCTTGAATGGCGACTCGAATATCTTGTTGAAGATATTAGAGATACATGAGAACATTGAAGATTGCCAGGACGCTGAAGAGATAGAAGAATTGAATAATGCGAATAAGTCAAGGATCGAAAATGTGGAGAAAGAACTGGATTCACTCTACGGTAGATTGTTTAATGGTCAAGAGCATATAGTTAGGGATACAGAGCTTATGGACATTATTGCTAAAAAGACAGTGGAATTGAAATACTGGATTAATCTTTCAAAGGCAATCAAAGAATGGGAACCAGATGCAGATAATTCGAATATTACAATCAACCATTAATGTGCATGCTAAATTCTGTCATACCCTATACACATAGACACGCTCACACAGGTATATACAACGAAATAAATTAACCATATATCTATTGCAATTTTTATTTTATCACTTATTTATTTTACGTAATCTAATATAGATCCTCTGGTATTTCGAATTCACACTTCTCAAATTCTTTCCACTCTTCCTCGGTCGATGGGTATTGCCTCAACCATTTCATTCTTGGTCCTGAAATGGAATAGGCACTTATTTTGAAACCGAACACTTTCAACTCATAAGTTTCTTTATTTTTCTTCTCAACGTAATCTTCTAATTCTTTAAAATGCTTCAAAAAAATACCAGGGAAACTAGTTCCCCAGTACGCACCTTCTAAACTTAAGTGACGCGATGATTGAGGTAAGTAAATGTCTTGGCAGCTTGGACAATACAACCTTACAGTATGTTTGCCGATTGTATCACTTAAACCACAAGGCAACAATTGCATACCGCCACAGTAATATCTTGGACAAGTACCAAATTCCTTGTGATCAAACTTCTCAGCCATAGCTTGTAGACCATGCTTCGTCAATATGAATCTCGCATGTATCAGCCCATAAAGCTGTTCTGCAGAATGTTCCAATATACTCTTATTTACAATATTAGCACTTGAATTATTGATATCTTTATCATTACTGTCATTATTATTGCTTTTGTTATTACTGTTGTCATTATGTTTGGTGTTATTCTCAAAACTGTCATCGTCACTCACAGGTTCTAAATCTAATATTAGGTCCAACGCTTTTCTATAATGTGGAATTTCTTGCGCTAACGATGTCATATTGAAATCATCTTCAATAAAATCAGTTGGAACTTGACAGAAGTACTCGTGGCCAAAACGAGAGCAAAACGAAGGAATCCATTCGTCATACGTACCGCTTTCTTCCTCAGAAGAATCCAAATGCGAGTTATCAGCAACGTATTCCTTAGACATGATGCAATTCTCAAATCTTTAATTTTGTCTCTTAATATTGCGGTTTTAGAGAAATATAACTCCTTCAAAATTAACAATTAGTAGTTAGCAAAGGTACAGTATTCTTCAAATATCTCAACAATGAGCTAGTTTATTCAATTCAAGTAGATTACAATGAATTGTAGAAATGATTCTTTTTAATAAAGTATATTGAAATAAAAAGTATTGGTTTCTAAAATTCACTTTTTCCTCTTCGTTGACGGTTCTTTCAAAAGACACCGAAAATTTTGAATTTCGATGAACTCGAATTAACAACAAATTAATAGTTAATTATACTATAAATGAAGGTTACAGTGCTTTAAAATTGCTTAATTGATGGCATTGCTTCTCTGTTGTAGAAGAGAGTTACATCCGTTTTTGGTCCACACCTTTTCCTCCTACATACAAGTAAGAGATACTTCGAACGTTCCATAGAATTCAAACATTGATGCATTGGGTGGTTATATTCGCTCTTCTTTTTGTTTCGATCAACAAATTCCTACAATACACCAGTAATTATCATGAAAGATGGGTTTCAAAGTTGTCGCTAGTCAAAGAGATTAGGGATTTGGCTGAAAATCTTAGAAAGTTGATCAAAGAACGTAAAGCTATTTACGAAGAGAACAGAGCCGTTTCTGCTCAGGACAATTACGCCCGCTGGACAAAGAATAACAGAAAGATATCCAAGCTTGATAAGGATATAGAACAATCCAAGGCAGCTTTGAAGAATGCTTCTTCGAAGCAAGAACACTTGTTGAAGAGAGTGAAATTAATTGCTTTGACGTTACCATTTCTAGCATTGAAATTGTTAAAGGGTAAAACCATTGTTTACGACCTACCTGCTAATGACATGTTTCCTATGATAATGAACGGGATTTTGACAAAGGGTTTATTGTACATTCCATTATTGCCATTAAATATAGTTAGAGGCGTAGATCCAAACAAGGATTTGGTGACTGCTGGTGTTTCATTATCCGTCTGGTTAATGGGGTTCACAAAGGTCATTGACACAGTTGAATTTATAATTAACCAATTGTTTCTCATGCCAGCTGTGCCTGAACCAAAACATGAAAAGAATACCACAAAGGAGAAAGAACTGGAACCCAAAGAGATTGAAGAATTGAAAACAACAGAAGCTGAACTAGATTAAATGAATATGGAAATACCTGATAATATTAAACTAATTTAGCCTTATGTAAATGTACGTACCTATTTACTCATTTCACAAATAATAAACTAATAGAAACGACTAGTGTAATAAGTAAGACCATTTTATTGTTATTTCGTACTTTTTAACCGTAAACTTTTGCTAAGACACTATAGGAAAACTACAAGAACTTCAGGATATTCAACTAGGACTGATAAAATAGCACCAACTAGGCACTGATGTAGTCGACAGAGGCCCTTTGTAGATGTTCTTACTCGAATTAATGTCGTCTGTTCATCAATCGTTTACCTGCACCTTTACCCGGTGTGCGCGTTTTCACTGAAAGATGAGATGTTAAAGTAATGAAATCTCAATAATGGTGACCTTGTTTAACTATAAATGTAATGTAAATAGTTTCAATAAGATTTGATTCCATTAAAAGTAAGGGTTATTTTTTGAATTGTAGATTAACAAATGAGCAGTTACATACCGATTTATTTACCTTCTATGGTGGTGCTATTTTTGTCCCTCCCAGAAAAGTAATTAGGAAATGAGTGACTCTGTCGTCAATGAACTTTCTGTTGATTCCAGCAACGAGAATAAAAATATAGAGGTACCAATGAATGGGGTCGGTGATGGAATAGAGAGCGGTGATTCCAGTGACGATTTTGGAAACTTTTCAGATGCATCTTTTGAAAATGAAGATGATCTCGAAGAAAACACCCAATCCGATGCAAACGTAAATGAGTTAAAAGAATTGATAAATAAAAATTTTGATAAAATCTTTGATGAAGAGATAAAGTGTGAAGACATTGCAAATGAACAAGCTACAAGAAGTCATGAAATACAAGAACTGATCTTAAGTGAAAGACCAAGTGTAATTTATGAACAATTGGTGCAGTTAGATACCGTATTGCATCCGTTTGTATGGTCAAAGTCTTCTATTAAAGCTGCTGTATTCCATATTCTACGAATAGAACTTACTCATGATTTAGATTCTTTGGAAACAGACCAAGAACCTTTAAGTGATGTACTTTTCGCAAAGATCCTTGGTTCTTTAGGTTCCGAGTTGCCTCCAACAGAAAAGGTACTACATGACTATTTCAAGTATAAGTACGTCCCACGCATAACACATAGATCTCTCCAATCAGCAAATGAACTAGAATTGTACGAAAAAATACCAAGCTTGATTAATACCGATGTAAATTCGTTAGAATCGGAGTCTGCAGTTTCAAGCTTACAAGAATACCACGATCTAGTCTGCAATGCAATCGATTTGCTGTATGTCAAATATAAAGTTTTAACTAAACGTGAAAGTGATTTAAATAGGGATAAAGCGATGTTTGAAAATGTTGTCTCTAACCTAACAGGCCATACTCAGAGATTACAAAGAAATGAAATAGCAAACTACAATAAGCAGAAGAAAAAACAGCATAGATTTAGTTGGATAAGCAGATAGTGTTAAATATTGGGAACATTATACTACGAAAATCATGTCACGACTGAAATGTCAATTGACTTGCTGCATTAATTACAATTATATAGAGATATTACAAATGGGCATGCTTGCAAATAAAACGGGTTTTTAAAATTTTTTGATCATTTTTAAAGTATATAAAGGATATTAAGTAGTTATTACTTCAATTATTGCGTATGTATGTGTATGTAAGTGAATGAGTTTGTTAATTAACTTCAAATTCTTAAATCTAGATCAGGTTTCTTTGAAGCCTTTCTCTTCAAAGCTTTTGTATTTGCTCTTTCGAATTCACTAGCTTCATGTAAATCTCTACCTTCGGCATCTAAGTCCTTTAATTTATAAAGTCTCACTAACCAATTTTCGGAAGTAAAGGCTTCTTCGAAATAATCTAATGGTAAGACGTCTCCTTCTTGTAAAGTTTGGCCACGTACTTTATCTTGACCGGTACCATGGCCCATAATGTCAGTGAAGCCTTGGAAACTCATCTTATACATCACACTTTCTCTCATAGCTTTAGAAGCTGTGGAATCGACACGATAATCATTATTGTCGTTGTAAAAGGAATGTTCACTAACTTCATCTGGCCAGATACCTTCTGCAATTCTAATCATCCATAAGAATTTATTCAAGTCATCACCTGAGAAACCTAATAAACCACCAAATACAACTAAAACATAATCAACGTCATGTTCTTTTAATAGCTTATACGATTTTTCCTCTGGAGATGCTAGAGCTTTACCAACGATAGCAATATGTGTGTTATTCCAAGTATTGTTATCTACTAGAGTAGTTCTATCAGCCATTCCACCAATTTGATAACCGTAGTCCCACCAGGCCGCAACTTTAGCGTCTTCGTCTGTGTTCATTCTTAGCCAATAGTAAGCTTCACGGAAGTCATCGATTAATGCAGGTTCACCAGATCTCGTTGTTGATGGTAACACAACGGATGGAGAAGAATAAGCATTTCTGGTAACCCAAGTACAATGTAAAACAAATAGGAAAAGATAGAAAATGAATGTACCAGAAACGATAAAATGAGTTGCAATAGTGCCCAACTTTAGTTGACCAGTAGTTTTGTCTCTAATTGAATCATCAGAGAAGTTTAGATAAATATCGAAAATCTTTGATAAAGCAACAGCGGCGCAAACACAAATAATTGGAGTTAAAGTCAACATTAATCTAATCATAACACCTGTGAAGTACGAACATAGAACGGCGTAAGCAATGACAAAGACATGTTCATCCTTTAGGTCTAAGAATAACAAAAAGACACCAGCTGGGAATAACCAGATTAGGAAATGAGTGTCAAAGAAGAAAGCTGGCCATGCGACAGGTTGATGTTCTGAAACAGAGGCAATGATTGGAATATGGATCTTTGCGTAATTTGTATCCCACAGAGAGTAAAATCTACCAGTCCATGGAGCGATGAAACCAAAATAGGTTAAAGTGAATAAACCGATAACACCAACAGATAAAATAATGATCATTGAGACGATCATTATTGCTCTAAATTTATTTGAAGAAACTTGAGATTTGACAAAATTACCAAAAGCTACAATTTGAATCAAACCAAAGACACCTAGAGCAGCCATATGATCATTTGATCTGATTGGGAGGAAACCAACGAATGGGATTTGCATAGACGCCAAAGTACCAATAGCATACCAAGTAGTGTATGCACTATATAGACGGTTATTGTAACGGCCCATGAGGATCAAAATGAAAATATGTAGTGGAATCAAATTAGTGATGAAAACGTAACCACCCCAAGCTGAGACCATGTAAAAGTAGAAAACTGCGGTGAGGGCAGAGTAAAGGATGGAACCAGTCTTGGCGGCTTTAATCCAGAACATGAAGGTGACCATTAACAACGTAATAGCAATAGCTTCATTATCGTATGCGCCAGCGACGGATCTGGAGATGTAACCAGGAACAATCGCCATGAATGCAGCAGCAAACAGACCTGCTCTGGAGTCCTTGATTTCTTTTGTGAATTCATAAGTGGCCCAAGCTGTGAAGCCCGCAAAACCAGGAGCAAACAAGACACAGATATTTCTGATGTCAATTGGTAGACCAATCTTTCTAAACAGATGCCATATGGCGGCACTTGTAGTCATCAAACCCGGGTACAAAGTACCACCTGTAACTCTTCCTAGTGGGTACCATGTTCTATCATCGAACCAATTCAAGAAATCTTTGAAATTGTTCTCTACCAAATATTTAGTGGCTCTGAAATTGAACCATGGATCGAATTCATGAATAATAGATTCGAATTTAATAACGGAGAAAAGTCTTGACGAAATCGCAGCACCAAATATCGTAATAAAGATAGTAATCATCAATATCGATTGGACCCATTGGATGACCCAATTGTCCTTGCTAAACTGTTTTTCAACCATTTGATCGTCTTTCTTATATTGTATTTTCGACTTCAATTCAATTAAAATAAATTAAGTTAAATTAAATTAAATTAAATTAAAACTCTTTGAAAAAACCAACTAAAAAGAGAGAAAAACCAAAGCAAAAAAAGTCAATCAGAACTACCAGTTTCGAAACAAAACAATATCAATTGGACTTATCTTACCCATCCATTCCTAGCACAAAACTACCTTACAATTAATCGTCACTCACTAATATGTTCTTATGTATTCTTATATATTTCATTGCCTTTAAAAGCTCAAAAACGAAAAATCGACAAAAAATATTGAGATCTGGTGTTACCCGGAACATCGCGTGACACGAAAAAGCATTTTTGAATTTTGGGTCTTTTTAAGACTCAAAACGGGGTTTTAAGTCTTAAGAGGTAAAGGTTACATCGTTTTTAAAGAGACATTAAAGGACTTTTTGTATATATTACTTATTAGTTCAGCGGTTGATTGTTGGATACTTGGAACTTTGAATAAGGATTGAGGTGGATTTGCGTGTCTAGTCTTGTTAATCCCAGGTTTCGTTTGGATTGGATTGGAAGAAGTTGGTCTTTGGCTGGATTTTATTCACTAGAAAAGTTCAACTCAATTTCTTTTCTATTTGGCCATCACTAGCGTTTAAGTATCCGTTACTGTAATTTTATTGATTTTACCTAGTTAAATTATATTGGGGACACGTTTGATGCATAGAGGTTTATTTCGGAGTTTTTTCACATATTGCTGATTTTTTTTGAAAACTGTTGTGACATAGACAATGAGCACACAGAATATTAACATCACTGGGTTGCCGGTGCATGGACAGGAAGATATTGAAAATGGTAAAGATATTGGAGATAATATCGGCAGGTTGCCAGAGATTACTTTCGAGAAGCATGATTTTAAGTCCAGTAAGAATCGGTATGCATCTGGGCAATCAGTGTTGTCGAATTTATCATTTAAATCTTCATTTGTACCTTCGAGAATCAATTCACAAGGTGCGTCACAATCTTTACAAACTAGTAATCCCAATGAGGATATAAACAGTTCCGGGCAGAATCGATTGGCCTATATGACTCAACAGATTCAGTCACCTGCCATGCATTCTATCAGAAAAAAAGGGTTCCAGATGTCGAATGACTCTAGTTCCTCTCTGGCACAGAATAATGCTACAAATAGCTCCGAAACATCTAGTAGGAACGAAATAGGCATGAAAGAGCCGTTCACAGATGATAATAGGATTGAGAATGTCGATTCATTGACACGCTCATCATTGACGGAAATTAAAGAGAAACCAGAGTCTCCAAGGAGAACGTGTAATGTGGAGGATGATGCAACCGAGGATAACGAACAATTACAGAAAGAGCTAACACAGATGGCTTTGAAAAATCTTTCTAATATAAAAGGTCTTAACATTTCAAATGCTTTTGCAGGGATTACTACTCAAGCTTCAAATTTGCACAATTCAAATACTGAAAATGAAGATGGGAAATTGTCATCGAGTCATAACATTCAATTGGATAATAATGGTATAAATAACACCAGTTCTGATTCAATGGTTCACTTACAATTCGGCAAAAAGAAAGTTTATTTGGATTCAACATCGCAATTAAAACACACGAATCCCTATGGAATGAATGTTGACCATAATACCGAACAAATCCCTCATACTCAAGTTGGCTTCTCCCCATACAAGTTTAATAGTATTCACACATCTCCCATTAATAAAAATAATCACAGCACAGATAATCTTACAAGTGATAACAGTTCCATCAATAAAATAGGAAATACAAATAATATCAACACCATGTCACTCCCCGTTCATACCGACAATAAATTAACAAACTCAATTAGCATAGACAACAGCATAAATAATAAAACTGATACATTTCATATGGCGGGGCAGTTGGAACCAGCAAGAGGAAAAAAATATGTAAAACAAATTAACAATCCTAAGAAACCACTTTATATACCAGCAGTGTTGAGAAATACATCAGAAACCAATATTACAAATGATGATGTTATCTGGTCAAGTGCAGTTCATTCTACGCCATATAAACATTTGTCTTATAATGGTGGCAGTCATAATGATGGACTTTCAACAAGAGGTAGTATACACTCCGCAAGTTCACATCTAATCGAGACTTATAAAAAGAGAATTACTTCTTTATTCTCTGTAAGTAGCAATGATAATTATTCTACAAATACTCAAAATGACTTGGATAGGAATATAAATATATCATTTGAAAAACCAGAACTACCAACAAAGGAGCATTGGATAGCAGATTCAAAAAGAAATTCTTGTAAGTATTGCCATAAATTATTCACATTTTGGGAAAGAAAACATCATTGCAGGAAATGTGGTGATATATTTTGCCAACAACATTTGACACATTGGTTATATTTAAATTCAGACGCTCAATATGTCATAGGAGGTGGTAGCGGTATGGGTACTCTTTCAAAAGTATGCGATGCCTGCGCTGAAGAATACGAAACGTTAATAAAGAGCAATGATTTATCAAAGTTAAAAATTCTCGAAAATGGGAACATCATTTCAAACATTGACAAAGATGGCGTAGAAAATAGCAACTCATCCAAAAATAGCCAAGTTAAGAGAAGTATCAACAAGTCTTTCAACTTGACCAATTCAGGTAATAATGCAATTGATATTAATAAAGATGATGAAGGAGATAAAGAAAAAGCGGATGATATTGTAAATAGTTTTGTTGGATCTGTCCCAGTGGATTGGAATTGGAGTAGTTTTTAAAGTTATGCATGAATTTGTGACTTTGCATTATAGTTTTATATTTTTTTATAAGAAGTTGAGGTGCCAATGTTTCAATAAATCAGTATACCTCACTTTATTTAACTTTAATAATTAATTGTAATAATAATATATGTTTTTATTAAATTTCAATGTTCTTTATATTATAATAAGCAAATTCGGCATATATATACTTTAGATAATCTAATAATAATAAATATTATTTACAACTATGATTCATTCATTCTGTTATTGTGGGTGAAAATATTAATTCATTCGTCTTTATCATGTCTCTTATCCCAAACGGCTTTTGCGATCTTTGATGAAATACCTCCATCTTTTAAGTCCAATTCTTCCATTTCCACTTCAGATGGAACGGAAGACGAATATAGTGGGCTTGGAAATGAAGATATTGTCGAAGAAGATCTTTGTCTGTGATCCGTAGAGAATAAAGGAATATTGGATAGTGAATTGTCGCTATTGATCAATGAAATAGCATCTGATTCATGTTGAAATTCAATATCAGTACTCCCAACACTAGTTGATTCAACTTCTTGACTTTTATTCTGTTTGGATTTCTTCTTTCTCAATAACCTTCTTCTTTTTAATTCTGAAGTTTTCATATCTTCTACTTCTTCATCAACATCTGATTTATGAGCTTTGCCATTCTCCTCATCATCAAGTTTCATAAACAATTCAGCACCTAATGTATTCATTATTTCGGTAATTCTTTCGGAAAGTTTAAGTCTTTCATTTTGCAAAAGTCTAAAGCTGGTTGGCGTAATCACAGAGTAATATAACGGCATTAATGATTTAAATGTGTCCATACCATAATCACCAACAATTAATGCAGAGTAAGTAATAGTGGCACATATTATATATGAAATTCCAAATGTTATAAATCTGTCGAATAATTTGCCCTTTAGATAATATGTCATTAAGAATGACCAAAATATGTACAATAATGGGGTAATACCCATACCAATCAATATCTTCCAAGTAGCGACAACATCCTTTGCTTGAACTTTTACTGTAGAATTAGCGAGAGCTTCTTTAGCTTTCTTTTCAGATATTCTCTTTGCCAAATAAAATACTGGCGAAAACATAATAATACCAGGTAAAGCCAATAGGAATGTCACTACTACACTGCTCAGCTTGGTGATAAATAAGAATATATTTCTCATCAAATCGAATTTTGCATCTTCTACCAAATGATCTGGTAAGTTAAAATGACTTAAATGCGCATTATATAGTTTGATATCACTTCTCAACTTCATAAATTCTGGATCATCCTTGTAAGTTTGGTAGTATTTAACAATTTTTCTGTTCATATCAATAATCATTGGCAAAGATAATTTTGTTGAAAGCTGAGCTGTGTATAATCTTCTCATTGCTTGGACAACCATTAATGTTTCAAAATCAGGGCATGTTACTGTGACAGCCTTCAAACCTTCAGTAATAGTGTCTAATAAATCTCTCACAGCTTCTCTGTTTGTTTCTGGATTATGATATTTTTCAACTAAAGACTTTGGGATTTCAATTGGATCACCAAATTCAACCACAGCTCTAGATCTAAATCTATGTGGAGAAAAATAATTCATACCACAAGGAACAATCTTCACATTGCAATCTGGATGTTTTTCAATACATCCTAAAGCCATAAGAGCTACACCAGCTTTTAATGGTAACAAATCAGTTCTGTCATGAGATCCACCTTCAGGAAAAATACCAATACAACCATTACGATACAAATGTTCAAAAACATGTTGATAAATTCTGGATTGATCCACTTTTGCTGCATATTTAAAGGAAGTACCTTTTGTCAATATTTGCTTTATCTCAGGTTTATTCATTTTAAATTCTTTTCTAACATATAGTACAGTGTCACTCTCGATGGATAGAATGTCAGTGTTACCCAATGATTTTGGTAAACCAATTAGTCCTCTTGCTTTCATATCTTTTAAAAAAGATGTACCATGCCCAATAATCTTCAATGAGTTTTCTGGATCCACTGTAATCTTACCCTTAGCCAATTTCAAATTATCTTGAGCTCTTTCAACACCGATGGACATGACACATCTTGCCATGAAGCCGACAATGACTCTCTTCAAAGACTTTGCGGCAATCAAAAAGGAGACTCTTTTATTGACAGCTTTATTCACCTGCCCAGCAAGTATAATTGGGTCCACGAATTGGTTCGCATGAGGGGCTGCAACGAATATCACAGGACCTTTTTTTGGCACTTTATAGGCTCCTCTAGATCTAATTTCTCTAAAAAAACAATCAAAGATTCTACTCAATAACCACAACATGAAATCGTACATCCAAAATCTGTAAATAGGAGGATCTTTGTAAATATCCTGGTCATCTTTTTTACCATCAGCAACATCGGTAGATGCCTTTAGATTGGAATTACCTTCAGTACCCATTGTGTACGCAAACGCTTTCAATAGCTTAATTAAATAGTCTATCAACTAAAATAAAAACACGTTACTAAAGAGTGTGAACTGATGGTTACTTAAATGGGTATCAGCAACCCTTTGATAACAATTACAGGTTTCGTTCTATAGGGAATGTATTATAGAATAATTTATGATGTTTATCAATTTTGAAATTTGGTGGAAAGCTTGGCACGTAATAAAACCTTTAGTTCTTGGAAAGTCATCTTAATTAAAGGACCTTGATACAAGGTTATGATGATCAATATGGTTAATCTTGGTAGTTGGCATTGTAATTGAATAAATGGTTACTCTTTTAGTTTTCAGATAAATGTTGTTTTGTTGATACAGCAGGTAGAAGTTTGCTGCATGGCTAGAAATTGACTGGGGAAGTCATCGGACTTAGGGAAAAGCTTACAAGAAGAGATAAAACGATAGAAACAGCTATGGATTATGTTGCCAATAAGAGTGATTTGTCTGTTATTGTTGCTAGAAGAAGGGAGAAGTTTTCAAAGGGCGCAAGAGATAGAATTTTGAACGATTCTCTCAACGATACGGCCCTGCTCAGTAGGTCATCTCAGAATGGAACAGCTGGTATCACTGCACTGCAAAGGGATCAATCGAAGAGAGTACAGTTTTTTAAATCACTAAAAGATGAATATGATCAAGATGCAATCAATGACCCAAAAGGATTCGAACTGAAACTGCGGAAATTAAGAGAAATTATTGTCAGTGTGTATGATGAAAACCGCAGGGACTCTCAATTCTTACAATTAGCAGAGGATGCATATATCCTTTCTTATAAGTTTATGGTTGAGCATCATAATAATAGTGCAAGTCTTGTAAGTATTTTAGAGTTCATGATTAACAATAATCTGAAGTGCTCTAAAAAGTTTCTCCCGACATATATTATCTACATAACGCATTCATTGAAAAATCTGGAGACTGCATTGCAGTTAAATTATAAATATTATTATGAAACAGATAGCTTACTTTACTATACATTGCTGAGAAGCTCACTGATTTACGTACAGAGCACTGAATCACCAAGTGAATGGTTCAAGATCTTAGCTGACATAAAAATAGCTATAGTTGGTGCGGACGAACTATCACAAGAAAACATCCTGTTCCAATACCTAATTAACTCCGAACACATGGAAGTTATGAAACTGAAGACACTGTCACATTTATCGAAGTGCTTTAACCAATTGCCATTAGCCTATGCCGTTGACCAACTTTTCTGCAATTTTATAGACAAATCTTATCTGATCAGGAAAGGATATAAGGTAGATACCACAAAGTCAGGAACAGTAATGATAATATTTAAGGATAGAAGCAACAACAAGCCATCAAGCTAGTGTCCCTCTTCATCGGTAGTTATCATGTAAACCGTCAGAGTGCTTCTTAAACAGGGCCTCCATCTCATGTCATCATCGACGAACACACCAAAACAGTCTGTAAGAACCGTCATATCATTAAATACATCAAATAAGTAACTGTTGTCAATCCTATAAAGTAGATAAAGTGAACATTTATATATATATCTGTTCAAATAGCTTTCAAAAGGGTAAGTACAGTGATTCTCGTTATAGGATTATTGTATGTGTTTAGCAAGTGCTTAGTTTGTGAAGTAATTTGAACTTCTCACAATAATTTAAAAAGCTACAAAATAATTTGAAGACAGTACTTAGTTGGCGATAGTTTCGTGAATACAGAAAATAGATTAGAGAAATTATACGTAGTTTTAGTTGATTACTTTCAATTTAATCTGGGTGTGTGTGTTTTATTAAAAGGTTGATATATTTTTGGTTATCTTAGGGAATATATGCCAATATGAATGTTACGAGGAACAACACCTTGGAATTTTTCAATACCGTTGAAAGTTTAGAGAATTTGGAGGACAAATTAGTTATGAATAATTTTGAGAACAAGGATATTTTGATGGAAAAGATATCTTCTACTCAGAAATCTATTTTACCCATTAGATTACTATTTAATGAATTTATACAAACGATGGCTCTTTTAAACGATGGTAAAGGTCATAAGACTGAAAATAATAACGAAGAGGCTCTAGCTAAATTTTATTTGGTCAGAGACAAGTTGGTTAGACTAAGTGAATGTCTACAAAATTTATCTTCTGATATGAGCAACTTAAAACCTTTGTTTGATTTAATTTCTGAATATTCTCTTAAAAATAACAGTAAGCAATTTGATCCATTAGAGACTCTAAAACAAATTGATAATGATGTTTTCAACAGTCAAGCTGCTTTAGCTACAAATGCAGCTGATTCACAAAATAATGGGAAGACTAAAGCTAAAAACTCAACCTCGACAGCTGCCACACCAAACAGTAGCGTTAATACTCCAATTACAAACCTTGGCAGTCAAACCATACTTTCTAATACAAATGCGTCTGTGCCAGCTCTAGCAACAACTCCTACAACAGTTACAAAAGGTGCTTCTGTGGCGAGTGCATCATCAAAATCTGTTACAGCAAATCTAAGCTCAGTTAATGTACCAGCTGCGACAACAAAGAAGCCAAGAAAGCCAAGACAAACAAAGAAGTCGACGGCTACTAGCAAGAAACTACAATCGAACTCAGCAGCTTCTCCAATGAATCCTCCAACGCCATCAAATATAACGGCTAATAAAAGAGCCAATAAAGCAAGTGCGCAAACTGCACAATCTACAGGCAATATGCTGGGCATGAACGGTTCTCAACAAAATGTGGCCGGTAATATGAATAATAACAACAATAATAACATGGTACAAAGAAACAATAGCATATCAATGAACTCGCAAGATTTCATGGCAATGCAATATAAGAACGGCAATGGTAATGGCAATGCACCAATGAACAACCAAATGATGAACAACCAAATGATAAATAATCAAATGATAAATAATCAAATGCTGAACCAACAACAAATGAAAATGAATAATATGGGAAACATGAATATGGGCAACATGGGAAATATGGGCAATATGAACAACATAAACAACATGAATGGCATGAGCAACATGAACAATATGAATGGCATGAATAATGTGAATAACATGGGAAACATGGCCAATATGAACAATATGAACAACATGGCCAATATGAACAACATGAACAACATGAATAACATGAATCACATGGGAAACATGAACAACATGAAGATGAATATGAACTCTATAACACCAGCCAATATTCTAAGCATGAACGTTCCTCAAGATGTAAATGCCATAAATACAAATAATAAAACTACTGCCAACAAGACGAATAAAGCAAGCAAATCTAATAAACCTGCGAAGACTAACCAAACACAAGGCCAATCGCAGAGCAGAAACCAACCACAAGCACAACAGACGGGCTCACAAAGTATAGGAAACTTGGATATGAATGAGTTTGATCTATTAGATTTAAATAACCTCGATTTCGGAGGTAATATAGATTTTGGAAATAGCATGGATTTCGCATGAAATATTTAGATATGTTAAGTTAAGTAAGTTAATCGACTCAAATAAATTAGTGATGTATTATGTAAAAAACAAATAAAAGTAACATTAAAACATGATTATGATACTAATCTTCTTAAAGTTGATCAATTTAACGTCTCTGTTTGTCCCTGTCTAGGTTTCTGTCTTTGTCTCTTTTGATATCTTTCATTACCCAGTATCAAATTCTGCGATGTTTTCGCCCAACAACTTTTTGATCTTTCAATGAACAATTATTACTCATTTTGATAATGTTTCCAGAATAGAAAATGTATTTATCTTAAACGATTTGGTATACAATGCCAATTACAATAGTTATAAGAATGCTATACTTCAGCTATATTTATAATTTTGTACATGTCTTTAGTAGTCTTTGTTTGAGAGTTTTATAGGTCTTGAAAAGGGGAAGCAAAGACAAAACACTTTAACACATTTTAAAATCGTGCGATGTCTGAATTATTAAGACAAACTTTTGCTAATGCAAAGAAGGAAAACCGTAATGCTTTAGTCACTTTTATGACTGCCGGTTATCCTACTATCGAGGACACTGTTCCTATTTTAAAAGGTTTCCAAGACGGTGGTGTAGATGTTATTGAATTGGGTTTACCGTTTTCTGACCCTATTGCTGATGGTCCAACTATTCAAGTTGCAAACACTGTTGCTTTAGAAAATGGTGTAACTATGATAAAAGCTTTGGAATTATTAAGACAAGCTAGAAGTGAAGGTATCACTGTTCCAATTATTTTGATGGGTTACTACAATCCAATCTTGAATTATGGCGAGGAACAATTCATCAAAGATGCTGCTGAAGCTGGTGCCAATGGGTTTATCATTGTTGATTTACCACCTGAAGAAGCTTTAAAAGTTAGAAATTACGTTAGAGAGAATGGTGTCAGTTTAGTGCCTCTAATTGCACCATCTACTACTGATGAAAGATTAGGTTTATTATCCCACATAGCTGATTCTTTTGTTTACGTTGTCTCAAGAATGGGTACTACTGGTGCTCAAACTTCAATTTCAAGTGATCTAGATCAATTGGTCTCTCGTGTTAGAAAATATACCAAAGATATTCCATTAGCTGTCGGTTTTGGTGTTTCGACCAGAGAACATTTCGAAACTGTCGGTGCATCTTCTGACGGTGTTGTTATTGGTTCTAAGATTGTTTCCCTATGTAGTGAAGCTGCTCAAGATAAACGATATGAAACTGCTAAGACTTATGTAGAAGGTATCTTAAATGGTAAAAAACATCATATTCTATCCGTCGAAGAATTCAACGAACAACATAAACAATCGTTAATTGATGCAAAGAATTCTTCGAAAGTTGATAATGAGTTCTCTGAAGAACATAAATTTCCAACTAGATTTGGCGATTTCGGTGGTCAATACGTCCCAGAAGCTTTGCATTCATGTTTAAGAGAGTTAGAAAGAGGCTTTGAAGATGCTGTAGCTGATCCAACTTTCTGGGAAGAATTTAGATCATTATATTCGTACATTGGCCGTCCTTCATCTCTACATAAAGCCGAAAGATTATCCGAACATTGTGGTGGTGCTACCATTTGGTTAAAGAGAGAAGATCTAAACCACACCGGTTCCCATAAGATCAATAATGCTTTAGCTCAAGTTTTGATGGCTAAAAGATTAGGAAAGAGCAATGTTATTGCCGAAACAGGTGCCGGTCAACATGGTGTTGCTACTGCCACTGCTTGCGCTAAGTTTGGTTTGAAATGTACCGTTTTTATGGGTGCTGAGGATTGTCGTCGTCAAGCATTAAACGTCTTTAGAATGAAAATTCTAGGTGCTGACGTTGTCCCAGTCACTAACGGTACTCAAACTTTAAGAGATGCTACATCCGAAGCTTTCCGTACTTGGGTAACCAATTTAAAGTCTACTTATTACGTCGTTGGTTCCGCTATTGGCCCTCATCCATATCCAACCCTTGTACGAACCTTTCAAAGTGTCATTGGTAATGAAACCAAAGAACAATTTGCTAAATTGAACAACGGAAAATTACCAGATGCTATTGTTGCATGTGTCGGTGGTGGTTCTAACTCTACAGGTATGTTCTCTCCATTTGAACATGATATTTCCGTTAGATTAATTGGTGTTGAAGCCGGTGGTGATGGTATCGATTCTGACTATCATTCCGCAACACTAACTGTTGGCAGACCAGGTGTTTTCCATGGTGTCAAAACTTATGTTTTACAAGATAACGATGGCCAAGTCCATGATACACACTCTGTTTCAGCTGGTTTAGATTACCCAGGTGTTGGTCCAGAATTAGCATTCTGGAAGGCTTCTGGTCGTGCCGAATTCATGGCTGCTACTGACGCACAAGCTTTAGAAGGTTTCAAGTTATTATCTCAACTAGAAGGTATCATCCCTGCTTTAGAATCTTCTCATGCCGTTTATGGAGCTATCCAGATTGCCAAGAAAATGACTCCAGAACAACATTTAATTATCAATGTTTCTGGTAGAGGTGACAAAGATGTTCAAAGTGTTGCCGAAGTTTTACCTAAACTAGGTCCACAGATTGGTTGGGATTTAAGATTTGAAGAAAAATAAACTACCGTAATGAAATATTAGAGTTGATGAGTTTAAAAAGAGGTACAATTAATCTTCCAATCGAGCATATAGATTTATATTCCCAACTTCTTCTATAATTATGTAATAACTATAAACTAAATTATTAAAAACATGATTAACATTACTATCTTTAATCTAACTTACATCATTTATCGTTAAATTAAGGTGAATGCAACAATGGGGCCGAGATGAACTTTAAAAGGTTAGAAACTGCAATACCAAAAAAACATATATCTGATAAAGTCATTTTAATTCTATAAGTTTGTAATAACATATATATTATATATTTGCTATTGAAGTGTATCAAGGATACCAATACAATCCTTTTGTAAGATGAAATTGATAGCAAATATAATTTTCCAGGTTCAATTAATCGCAATATTCTTTAGTTCTTTTGTATATGCAAAAGAAAACAAAGATGAGGAATTATACCAGATTTATACCAATTCGTCATTATTATGGGCTCCTTATAGATCAAATTGTTATTTTGGCTTGAGACCACGTTACATAAATGACTCTCCGTTAATCATGGGTATCATGTGGTTCGATAGCTCAAACCAAAACGGTTTAGCTCAAATGAGACATTTTGTTAACTTGGAAGATAAACTGAAAAGATATTCATGGGAAGTTTATGATCCAAGATATGGTGGAAAAGAGAATATTATAGATGAAGCTAATAACTTGAATATTACATACAGTTTTGTGAAAACCAATGATGGTCAAAATTGGTCAGTTAGAGTAAACGGTCAAGCTTTGAACCCTAAGAAAAAAACATCCGGGTCTATTGTGGTATATTTAAGTCAAAATGGTGAAGACAAGACATCAAATATTATAAAAATTGATGGTCCTGATCCTAACAACCTACATTTTGTTGGGTTATCAAAAGAGTTAGGTGACTATCATATATCTGTCACTGACAATTATGGTAAATATTTTAAGGCTGTTAAAAGGACTCCCTTTGAAACTGCACCGGATGCTGATAGTTCTCAAACAAGTCATTTAGCTATGGTTGTCCCTGATAAGCAAATCTGGAAAGCTCGCGATATCTTCCAAACTTTAATAACGGAATCTATAAATCAAATTACAAGCTCTACTTCGACTGATATCCATCCATCTTTAATTCCAAGTATATTCACGTTAAGAAATATATTTAATTTTAATGGTGGCAATTTCCATTATATTCAAAAATCATTTGATATGAAGAAAGACTTTGAATTTGATATCATTTACAATCATGAAAAATCACTTGAAAAAATAAACTCAGAGAACGATGTCACTCAATTAATTCAAAGTGCTATTAACAAAATTAATATAAAGTTCAACAAAAAATTCAAGTTCGATTATAAGTTCGAAGATAAGAAGTCGTTTGCATTAGAAACTTTATCTAATTTATTAGGTGGTATTGGATATTTCCACGGTACCCAATATGTTGATCGTATTACTGAATTAAATGAAGATACCTTTGAAAAAGTTGATTTGAAGAATTTTGCTGAGGAAGCTCCTCTAGAATTGTTTTCAACTGTGCCAAGTCGTGGATTTTTTCCTCGTGGGTTTTATTGGGACGAAGGTTTTAATTTACTACAAGTTATGGAATATGATTTTGGTTTAGCTTTTGAATTACTGTCAAGTTGGATTAACATTATAGAAGAGGAGACTGGTTGGGTTCCCAGAGAAGTCATCTTGGGAGATGAAGCAAGAAGTAAAGTTCCTGACGAATTCATCGTTCAGACACCACGTATTGCTAACCCCCCAACATTATTTGTCACTTTGAGCGAAATGTTGATTAAAGCATATGAGATTCACGAGTCTTCCAAGTCTAATTCTAATTTTGGTGTCGCAGGAGAGGAAAATAATTTACTGGAAGAAAATTATGAAATTCTTGCAGCACGTATTAAATCATTATATCCAAAATTAGTTAAGCATTACGATTGGTTTAGAAGTAGTCAAAAAGTGTTAACAGATGATTACGAAGAAATTTTTGATGATGAAGGCATCCTTGATAATATCCATCTAGACGAGTTGTATAGATGGTCTGGTAGAACAAGAAAACATTGTTTACCAAGTGGTTTAGATGACTATCCAAGAGCACAACCGCCTGACTTGTCCGAATTGAACGTTGATACTTTAGCCTGGGTTGGCATAATGACCAAATCTCTAAAAAAAATAGCAAGCATCCTTGAACTAAAAGATGAAGCTAAATATGAAAAGATTGAGAGGAATATAATTGAAAATCTTGACACAGTACATTGGAGCGAAGAGAACAACTGCTATTGTGATGTAAGCATAGACGAATTTGATGAAGGGCGTGTCCATGTTTGTCACAAAGGTTATATATCATTGTTACCATTTGCATTAAAATTGATTCCTGAGAATTCCGATAAACTAGAAAAAATTGTTTCGTTAATGGAAGACAAAGAAGAACTTTATAGTGAATTTGGTTTACGCTCCCTTTCAAAACAAGACCAATATTACCGTACGGAGGAAGACTACTGGAGAGGGAAAATTTGGATGCCAATGAATTACATAAACTTGGATGCATTGAGACATTATTTCCCAGATAGAATTACAGAGAACAAGAAGAATTCAAAGGATTCTATCAATAAATTATATCATAATTTGAAGAACAATCTGATTAATAATATTTTTAAAGTTTGGAAAAAGCAAGGTTTTGTTTATGAAAACTACGATCCAGAAACTGGAGCTGGTAGCGGAGCTGAACAATTTACTGGTTGGACTGCATTGATTGTTAATATAATGGGCCATTTTTAAGTATCATTGAAAGATAGAGTACCGTAAATATTTTTACACGAACTACTTTATCTAATGAGCCAAGACACGAAACTTTAGATTAATCCATAGTTAATTATAATAAAGTTACAACAAAATATAAATCTTACAATCCTAGAAAACCAGAAATTTTTTTGTAAAACATAATTATTAACACTTGTTCAAGTTTTATAACAGTGCTTGTCCTGGCTACTCCGAAAATTATTTGCTATCTCTACCTCTAAGCAATTGACAATTCGTTTTCAATGGCTTGTTTCAAAGTATTTCTTTGAATTCTGGTTTAACCTATTAGTGTATATTGTTCTATTGTCGGGATCGACTCAGCTTCCTTGAGATTGCCGACACCATTATTACTCAAAAACTTGACATTAATGTCATGAGTTGATGTCGCATCCACCAATATCGCAACTGCCCCACATACACATACATGTCCTTGACCTCTCATAGGGCCAGCAGCTGAGCAATTGAAGATTAGAACCAGAAACCAGAAACACAAACCTGTGGAGAGCACTCTAAGGGTGTTCACCAGCGCTGCGACGTCCTGTCCTGCCCAAAAAGGAAATCACTGGTTCTATTTCGAACTGGTATTTTCCTTCTTTCGGACATCAAAGTTCTCGAAAAGGAAAAAAAAGAAATACAAAAATTCATTTTGCTGCGTCGTTATTGAGAAACTTAAAGACATTTACAATTGGAAATACAAAGTGCCGCAGAAAATGAACAGATCTGTTTCAAGGTCTCGAGAAAATGCTGGTAAGCATAAGCCGTACTGTACGTTTTAAATTGCGCTTGGCTTTTCCTGTTTAGGTAAGATATATCTTAGGCGGCTAAGCTTGAGACGCTGAAAACATAACATCGAATTGCTAAGCATCTTGTCAATTCGCAAACAGCAAGTAAACATCGTTCTTCAGGCTATCGACTAGCTCAATGCTTACTGGAAAGTTAATGGTTGACGTCCATACATGTTAAGGTGCTGAGTACCTTCCTGGCTTACCATAATTGTGCTTTTGTTTACTTTTCAATATATTCCTGGCTTTGAATTATGTTCAAATCGCTAATAAATCTAGGACCCTTTGTTAGCATTCAACTACATTGGAGAAACCCTTAAGGTTAAGATGGCTCAACGTTCTATTACATAATATTTTAACTTAGTCGACCGTAAGAAAGACTGTTTCTAAGCCAAGTATGAAGAATGTTTCAACCAAGTAACCCAGTTTAATTATCAAACGTTGTGAATGAATAATGAAATGTTTAAGAAAGTTTCAAAATAAAATCGAAGTATTTAAATGAGCAACCGTTTGGAATATTATCTGTTTAAGTTTCGATATCTTTTTCATGCTCAATGTTATAATATATAAGTAATAACATCAAGAAAAATAATTACCTGCAACACAAACTAACATTCTATTGAATAATTATAATACAAAAAGTTAATATATTACCATTTTACAAATTCAAATAAGTCATTCTCTATAAATTAATTCAATTTTATCCAAACTACTACTTTCCTTTATATTTTACAAGTACAACAATAATAATTCATTCACTTTAAACTAAAGACATTCATTAATACAAAATGTACACACAGTCATTCATTCAATATATTATAACTTCTATTTTAATAGCTTCATTCGCTTCTGCTTTCCCTGTCTTAGATAAAAGACTTATCTTAACAAGGGTTCACACTGCTTCCACTACCAACACTGTTACTGATTTCTATTCTACAACTACTGAAGTTGTCGTCGCTCCAACTGTCAAATATATAATCAGCGGTGACTCTACTTCTACAACTACTTTATTTCCATCCAATGCTGCCTCAACTGCTGCTCCCGTTACCATCACTACATTTATTCAAAAAGACGTCAATGCTGAAACTACTTCTTCTGCCACTTCTGCTGCTCAAAGTACCGTCTCTGCTTTAAATCAAGATAATTTTGCTGCCCAATCTTCTTCGAAAGCTACCACTACTTTATCTCCAGCTTCTACTGCCATTACTCAAGCAGAAGAAACTACTTCCACATCCATTGCTGTTGCCGCCACTTCATCTTCCTCAAGTTCTTCATCCTCTAGTTTGGTTGGTGCTCCACAAGCTATTGTATACTCTCCATACAACGATGATGGTAGTTGTAAGGATGCTGACACTGTTAAAACTGATTTGAATTTCATTGCTTCTAAAGGTATTTTCCAAATCCGTGTTTATGCTACCGATTGCAATTCTTTAGAAACTGTTGAGCCAGTCTGTAAAGATTTAGGTATTAAGATTAACCAAGGCTTATGGATATCAAGTGCTGGTGTTGATTCTATTGATGATAGCTTAAGTTCTTTAATTGCGTATGGTCAATCAAATAATTGGGACGTTATTGAATACATCACTATTGGTAACGAAGCTGTTAATTCCGGTTACTGTTCAGTCTCTGATTTAATTGCTAAAATTGCATCTGTCAAATCTCAGTTACAAGCTGCTGGTTACTCTGGTCAAGTTACCACTTCTGAACCACCGGTCACTTTCATTAATAGCCCTGAGTTATGTACTTCATCTGACATCGATTTTGTCGGTATTAACCCTCACTCCTACTTTGATGCTAATTCTAATGCTGCTTCTGCTGGTTCCTTTGTCAAAGGTCAATATGATTTAACTGTCGCTGCTTGTGGTTCTAAAAATGTTGTCATTACTGAAACCGGTTTCCCATCTGCTGGTAATCAAAATGGTGGTAACATTCCAAGCAAAGCTAATCAACTTATTGCTGTTCAATCCATTTTAGATGAGATGAACAAACAAGTCACCATTCTATCTACTTACAACGACTTCTGGAAGGACCCAGGTTCTTACGGTATTGAACAATACTTTGGTATTAGTGATCTTTTAGTCGATGCTTAAGCTCATACGACACAAATCACAAGTTTTGTTTCAAAACTTCCAAAGTAAACATACTTTTTGCATTTAACACAAGTCATTCACTACATTTAACGAACAATTTACACATTTAAACATTTTCATATGGAACTATGATATATCACAATTAATTCTATAGTCTCCTAAGGGTGCATTATATTTCCTAATATTACATACATTTAGTCTTATGTAATTACGTAATTTAATTTACTTAATAACGATTTTTTAATTATTTATGACATTACTTTTATGCAGTGCATGTAAATTATAATTAAATATATGACTAAAAGGTATAGAATTGCTTGGCTGCCAAATAAGTTGAATTTTAAGAGTTAATTTTTGAACGTCTCAAATAATAATGACTATCGTCAGTTATCTCACATTTAACAAACTCTCCACTAAAATAAGCGGTTTTAGCTCAGTTGGGAGAGCGCCAGACTGAAGAATACTTCGGTCAAGTTATCTGGAGGTCCTGTGTTCGATCCACAGAAATCGCATTTGTTTTTTATCCTTCCCGACAACAGCTACTGTAACTTTTTTTCTTTATACTGGTTATAGTTACATGTAATATTAATATATTGAATTACTCTTTTACAAAATGACTATTCTCATTATTACAACCTCACCTGTAAGTAATATCAACACAATTGATTTATTTCTAGTCCTTCATTATTTTTTACCAAAATTGATTTATTAAAATTAAATTAAACAAAATTTATATATAGATATAAAACGTAATATAACATTAAAAATCAAAGAATTTAGGCTAAAGTGGTTAAGATATCGGAGTCACCAGCGTCTAAGATGGAAACAACACCGACTCTGAATAATTTACCGACAGCAGTACCTAATTCGTTGTTGCCACCTTGGAAGTAGTAAACTCTGGTCTTAGATAACATAGCGTAATATTCTAATTCAGATTTTCTTAAAACTGGGGTGTTGGAAGCAATGATAATCAACTTAGACTTACCTTGTCTTAGAGACTTGATGGTGGACTTGTAACCTAAGGTGTACTTACCAGATTTAACAACTAAAGTTAACTTTTGGTTAATGGATTCTTGGGACTTAACTGGGGCCTAAATTAATGATATCCAAATATGTTGTCATTTTTTTCGATATTTTATTATAAAATAGAAAACAAAAACAATTCATGGGTGATATTTGTTAGTAAATTATGTTAAACATAACAGGCTTTTAAAAAAACCTTTATCTTTCATGATATTCACATCAATCATAGACAATGACAAAAGCTCGACTGGTACTTCTCATTTGATATCTTACATACACATATGTAAGTATCTTCTCAGCCTGTGTTACAGTTTTGCATTAGACTAAGATTTCAGTAATAATCATTATTCAAAAATGTTATACTGACCATCTCTGCGTATTTCGATAATTAGTATATATATAAACACTCCGGTCTAAACTGGTCCTTTAAGAAACAAATCAAAAAACCCAAATTTTAAGTAAAATTCCTTGTAAAATGTAGACTAATCAATCTCATTACATTTATATACGATTACGAACACATATGTATATATACAAATAATTTTTCACAATACAAGAAGTTACCATTAGAATACAATATATTTCACAGATTGAATATTATAGATTTCAGCCATTTGCTTGCTTGCAGTTTGAGCTCATTGAGAAGTTTCATGAAAAATTTGAGACGTGAATAATGACACCAAGTTGAGTGACTGTAATTAGACATCCGTACATTTCATACAAATAATGGAAACGGATATACATCGGTGCACCACCGGTAATTTGTTTTTTTTTCAATTTTGCTGAAGGAGAGATGCAGAAGCGACATGGAAAAATAATTTGTGACTATTTTTGTTTGTTCCGAGATGTCTTTTTTTGCTGCGATTTTCTCCCATTTTTTTCAAAAATACTGAAAAGTAATGCCATCAGTTGTTAGTTTGAAAAAATTCAAGAGATGACACCGACGCAAATAAATTTTATGTTTACTGCGCAGGCAAGTAGTGGAGGCCCTTCGTGGAAAATCAGGCAGGGGTCGGTACTGTGGGTGGGGGCCATCGATTCTTCACAGAGAGCGCTTTTTGTTTTGCCAGTAAGTTTCGTTGGCCATCCCGGTAAGTTTAGGCAGACTGGCCGTGTTCTAGAAGGGCGATGGCCTTGTAATATGTAGACGTCTTCCCTAACTGGACTATAATATTTTTTTTCACTCTTTCAGTTGTGGTATACTAACAATTTTACAATAATACACTTCTGTTAATACTATGTGCTTAGTATTGAACACTATTGTTCAATATAATGAATTATGTGTGAACTGTACTAATTTATTTCAATTTGTATCACACTTAATTCATTACCAATTCTTATAACATATTATTAAAATCTGATAGATACATATTTGATATATATATTGTCATATATTTATATTGTATGATTGGAACCTTGTTTATTTTTTTAGCTTCATTTTGAACGTTTAACAAATCACCAAGCAATAAACTCGAAACGTATGTTTAAGATTAATGATAAAGAGCTGTTTGAATTGGAGTACTGGATATTTTAGAATGAAAACAATATGTGGACATTGAGAACACAACAATTTGGTTTTAACGCAAGCAAGCATATCAGGTGGACTGTGATGTATGCACTTAACGATGTAAGCATCCCGTGCATATGCAAGTATGCCTTCTGGTGATTATATGTGAATTGTGATTAGTAGTGAAATTTCATAAGATGTTGAAAATAACATCATGTTCTTTGAATTGATAAGTGATACGACAATAAGTTTTGGAGAGCTAATACACATTTTAATTATCCAGTATTTTTGATTGAGCAGGACAAAACAGTATTTATGACTAATGAATTTTGAACTTTTTTTACTAACAATTCAGTTTAACTATTTTAATGATAATTTAAATACATCCTGGTCTGGAGAGCTATTAAAATTATAAGGTAGAAACATATTTATTTATAGAATGAAGGTTGAAATCGATTCTTTTTCCGGTGCTAAAATCTACCCAGGTAGAGGTACTTTATTTGTCAGAGGTGACTCCAAGATTTTCAGATTCCAAAACTCTAAATCTTCATCCTTATTCAAGCAAAGAAAGAATCCAAGAAGAATCGCTTGGACTGTCTTATACAGAAAATCTCACAAGAAAGGTATCACTGAAGAAGTTTCCAAGAAGAGATCTAGAAAGTCTGTTAAGACCCAAAGAGCTATTGTTGGTGCTTCCTTAGATTTCATTAAGGAAAGAAGATCCATCAAGCCAGAAATCAGAAAGGCCAAGAGAGATGAAAAAATCAAGGCTGACAAGGAAAAGAAGAAGGCTGACAAGGCTGCCAGAAAGGCTGAAAAAGCTAAATTAGCTGGTGCCTCCGGTTCCAAGGTTTCCAAACAACAAGCCAAGGGTGCTTTCCAAAAGGTTGCTGCTACCTCCCGTTAAGAGGCCATAATTTGAATTAAAATATTAACAAGATACTTGTTTAATCATTTAGCTTTTTTTATGTAATCTTTATCCAATACAGTACTTTAATAAAATTATCACCATATTAACTCTTATGATTATGTTTCCATTTAGATTAGAGCTTGATAAAGTTCCAAAATCTATACTCTGGTGTATAAACTGTATTTAAATCAACCATCCATCAACTGCATTATTATTATCGAATGCATTACTGCTCATTGCGGATATCTTCTTATAAGAGTCTGCTTCTTTGACTCAGGGTGAATTACCCGGCACCACAGTACTGAGAACAATCGCTATAGCATAAACGATGATATAAAAGGTTCAAAGAAACTTAACCGATGAGGATTCCCATCGTTGTTTAGGCATTCCTATAGACAAGGTGAGGTCGAAAAGAGTAATTGCTATACCGTCGAAAAATTATACTTGTCCAGAGGGTATATTTATGTGTATTTCGGCGTTACGTTTTCCAATTTATCTATCCAATTGAAGATTTTTACAGGAGATTAGGGGAAAAATGTCACTATTTAGCACTAAACCATTCATATTCCAGAGACACTTTATCAGTACTTTAACCAGAGCATTGAAACGTAATGGAAATTTTAATGGGTATAATAATTATATGAAAAAATTTCAAGGAAGTTTCCTTAAGAATTCAACTAGGTTCAGTTCAACTAAAACAACTGAAAACGCTGCTAAACAAGAAAAAGGTTTAAAAGCTTTGATGCAGAAATATGGTTACTCTGCATTATTTGTTTATTTAAGTATATCCGTCATTGATTTACCACTCTCTTTTTTGTTAGTCCATTCTGTTGGTGAAGTGAAAATAAAGCTATATATTAATAGAGCAAAGCAGCTATTTGGTCACGGTAATCCAAACCAAGAAGAGTATTTGAAAGAGCTGGAAGAGAGCATTGTAAAAAGAGAAGAGGATGTCAGGTCAGGCAAACATGATGAAAAAAGCTACTGGGAAAGAGTCAAACAAAGCACACTGTTGACCGAATTCATCATTGCATATGGTATCCACAAACTATTAATCGTAGTAAGGGTACCGCTTACTGCAGCTTTGACACCAATGACAGTCAGAGTATTAAACAAGCATGGAATAAAACTAGGATCAAATTCCAAAGATTTCTTCAAATCTATCTCAGAAAATACCAAAGTAGGACATAAGAGTTCAGATCCTAAAGCTCAAGATTTCGTAAAGAACGGTGCTGCAGTCCCAAGACAAAAACAAACAGCGGGACGCAAGTGGTTCAATGGTCTTATGTAATTAGCAACCCATCTAATAGTCACTGTACATATCCATTAACTAACCTCTATATATATTTATTATTTATACATCTCATACATATCAATTTCTAGTATAGACAACTAGTCTACTTAGAACGGATATAGGGTTAGGGCTAAAAGCCCGCCCAATTCAGGGTTAATACATCAATTTCCCCCGCAAACCAATTCTTCGCCTGAGCGGAAAAACCTAATGCGGTCGATGTCCATGGCGAACCCTACGAAGGAAGGGCCCCACTCACGAGAACCACAGCAGATGATGACATAAAATGACAAGCACAAGAGACTGAGTGGTCTACCCTGAGTGTCGGTTGAATGCAGCCCTTCAGTATGCATGTTCTATAATCGTAGTGTTTGCTTTTTTGCGAGGCCGGTTGTTTGCTGAAGTAGAGAGTGTTTTGCTCGAAAGCCATGAGCAGCTTTGGCAGGTTTCCCCACAAAAACGGTCCGCTGTTGCGAACCCTGGGTCGTCCAAGAGTCTGCTGCTGACAACACACAAGGAAGCCAGACATCTTGCTTAACCGTCTATGAGCATACTAAGCATATGGACGATCGTCCATATGCTTAGTATGTCCCGCTCCATGATGGCTGTTACTGTCTAAGTGACACCAATCAGGGAATGGTTGCGCACCTGTGGGACACTACCTTTCGATGGCAATGCCCGCTCTGTCACACTCAAGAGTCATATTTTTTCATTAACTTTCTACATGCAAGACAAGCCTGCTTCGACTCGTCTTGCTGAACGTATTCATAACCTTGCTTCCTATCCCTGAGCCAAACGTATACGACTGGTTCTTCTTGACGTGTTCGAGACCTTCGAGACGTTGAAACTTTGTCATTTCTTTTCTTTTACGTTCCCCGGTCACTGCGCATCTTTCTCCGTAGTCCGTCCCTCATTGCTCGGAAGCGGAAAATTCTACAAACGACAACATTGAAAAAAGAAAAAATATATTTGGAAGACTATAACATCTTGAAAAATTGTTTCCAAGACTATTCGAATTAATGGTAACCTTCAGCTTCAAAAAGCAGTCTAAGCCAACCAGTACATATATAAGTGGACTGGTAACTTTAACAGAGCTGTTGATATAATTATTTTGGATTTCATAGCTCTTACAGTTGCTCGAAGAGAGAAGAAATTCGATATAAGAAATTTTTAGGAATTATTAAAGTCATTTTCTCAACAGACATGTCTATTCCTGGTAACCAAGTGAGGTTTACGATAACGGGTTCTAATTCTAGTGTCCCGGTTCCCATGGAGCTCCAGCCACAACTAGCTCCTGAAATGGCTGCATCTTTAAATGCGGAGAAGGCTGCCAGCACAAATGCAAACACTATTGAGAAACGAAGCTCAAATGGTAATACAAGTGCAACAAATGAAAAACCAAGACCACATGTATGTGGCACTTGTGGGAGGGCTTTCCATAGACTGGAACATCAAACGAGACATATGAGAACACACACAGGGGAGAAACCTCATGCTTGCGATTTCCAAGGTTGTACGAAAAGATTTAGTAGAAGTGATGAACTGACGAGACACAAGAGAATCCATACAAATCCATTCCCAAAGGGTAAGAGAGGTAGAAAGAAGAAGGTTCTTACCGCAGAAGAAATAGAACTGCAGGAAAAGAAAGAACAAGAAAAAATATTAAATAAGTCGAAAAATCCAAGAGGTAGAAAGAGTAAGAAGATGTTGGAAATGGAAAAACAACAAAAAGAACAAACTAATCATAACAACAATACTATGCTACCGCAAGAGTCATCGAACAAAGTTGACTTATCTTCTCCAATAAATAATACAAATCATGTCGTTTCAAATGTTAGATCCAGATTCAATGCTTTATCTTCCCTACAGATGATGACACCTTTAGGATCCGATTCCTCTTCGGTATCTATAAATAAGCAGCCAAATACAAGTTATATGGACACGCCAGATAACGTGAGACCTATAATATTACCAAGACCAAAATCTCTAACAAATATGAATCAAACCACATCTTTGGCGAGGCCAAACTCTTTGGTTAATTTCCAGAATTTTAGAAATCGTAGTGGTACGGATTTATATGGGTTACAACCTCAACCGTTGACTTCAGCAAGAATAAAAAGACCGAATTCCGTTTTGACATTAAGTGATCTTGTTACACAATCAAAAGATCCACATAGCATAGTAAACTCGGATACAGAAGATGGAAATAGTGATGATGATTTAAGAGAACCAGGCTCTCAAGATAATACATTCTATAATGAAGATAACAATAATCAAATAAGGAAAAAATCAAAACCTTCAACTCCAACTAAGATACTGAGCAGGAATGGTAGTAACACAAATTTATCAGCTATGAAACTATCAAGTACACATTTGAATCAAATGGAACATGGATCCTTTATAAACAATAACTTAATGACCCCATCAATTAACAATCAATTTTCAAATAGTTCTAGCAACAGTAACATATTCTCAAATTCTATGTCTACTACACCAAATCAGCAATCATTTACTGATAGTCTAAGTTCTAAATTATTTGAGATTCAAAGACAGTCAATGGTACAATCGTACCAAACAAATGACCCTCCCTTAAGACCAATAACTTCATCAAGCAATATGCAAACACCAGTACAAGATATCAATAGTTCACCTTCATTCTCACGAGAATCTAGAAGTGAAGTGAATCTTACTGAAGAAAATAGACTTCATAATACTCTACCGCCTTTAAGGAGTTTACAACTTCAGTTTCCTACTGATTAAGTTAATTATTTTTATTATTTTAATAACAAAATAAAGGTATTTTAGTTATTTTAATATTATTCACAAATAGGTGTAACATTATTCCGGTGATTACTTATATAGATTTTTTTGATATAATATTTTACAGAATTTAATTGGTGTTATTATTATATTTAAACTATTTACTTATAAATATGGATTTAGATAAAGATCTTATTTCTTTAATAAATAATTATCGACTATAAGTTGACAATGCAAAACGTTGATTCATTATACCAACGTTAATTACGATTAACGGACGTTTGCTAATCTAATAGTATTCATGTGGATCTTGATATCCAGATCTTCTGCATTATCTTCAATATTGTTAATACGATCTTTTTGGGAATCTAATTCATCACCAACAGCAACTGCTAATTTCTTTAACCTACCGCTAACTTGTTGAACTCTATCTAAGTTCTTATCAATCTCAACTTCCATTGCGTCATCTTCTTCGTCATTTTCAAATTGGTACTTCTTAGATCTCTCCAGAATAGCATCTCTTGCGTACCTTTCTCTTGTTTCACTTACTGGCGCCTCATACAAACCATTAAATGTACTTTCGATTCTTTGACTAGAGTTATACATAGTTTGATTAGTACGTTCATTTATCAAGTTTTCTTCAATTTTTCTAGCCCTTAGACGTTCTTCTTTCTCCATTTGTCTTCTCTTAGATGTGAATGGATTCTTAGCATGAATAGCAAAAATACTTCTATTTATATTCTTTAATTCAGAAACTCTATCATCTGCCGTTTTATTTTGAACCTTCATTAAATTCAAGTTATTTTCAATATTGTTTAACCTCTCACTTTGGTGACCTAACATACCAAGAGTGTTCATACCTGCCATTTCGGCTTCATGGGCCATTTTCAAAGTATTTCTTGTAGATGCAACTGATGCTTGCTTTGTGAATTTAATTTCTTGCTTTAATTCATCAATGACTTCTTCTTCCTCTGCTCTTTGTTTATGCTCTTCTTCCATTTGAATTTCTTCAAAAGTTTTGTAACTTCTTCCCGCAGCTGCTCCACCGAAATTATTATATTCTTGGTCATTATAATCATAATCATAGGCTTGTTGCTGCTCATCCATCTGCCATGCATTCTGATTATCATTTCTTGGTAGTTGTTCCAGTTCTTGTTCTTGTACTGTTGCATTCAAATCATCGCCTCCATAAACGGCCCCTGCTGTATCATTTACGTTAAGCTCATCTATGGGAAGAGAATTCTCTGTAGTTTGCAAGTTAGTGACATTTTTATTTGAGTTATAGTTATCTTCAAAATCAAATTCTGCTTTATTCAGATCCTGGGTATCGTCGTTATCGGTTATTGTTCTATTCAAATCAGTAGTTAGGGTAGTATCCAATTTAGGCAACCCGTCGCCTTGCGAAGTTTTACTTCTTCTACTATATGGATTAGCATTACCAGTCGCCGTAGTCTGGAGAGTACTATATTGATCGGAAGACATCGCTGAGTATGGGTTGGCATCCTTTGCAATGTTTATTCTTCCACTACTTGCTTGTTTTGGAGAATGTGTGTTGACAGGCATAGACGCAGTCGGGATAGCAGACGGGATAGCGGCTGGAATCACACCAGGGAGTGAACCAAATTGTGGTGACTGGCGATTAGTTGGAGATCTATCATTATATGTACTTGCACCATAGGTTGTTGTTGCACTTGGATTTATAGATGAATAAGGATTAGCACTCTTCATTTGCGGATTTCGTGGATTTCGTGACTGTTGTGTCGAATAGTCATTAGGTCTACCAGTTGAGTTCAAATCAGAATTATTTCTGTCTTGTCTAGTGGCATAAAGGCCATTATTAGAATCTGAGAATCTAGAGTTAGAGGAATACGGGTCCTGTGACTGAGAATTTCCATTATCGAACTTACTAATACTGTAGGGACTCTTACTCTCACTTGCAGACTTGTAGTCGTATGGAGAACTATTCAAATCATTTGGATCGCTGCTGCTATAATTATTGTTTGAACTAGATGGATATGCTGAGTTAAAGTTGCTGGTTCTAGCGGAATACGGGTCTGCAGAGTCATACCTTGATTCATTTGAATCGGACCCACGATTAATAGCGTATGGATCTGAGCTGTATGCATTAGCATTTCTATTTGTGCTATATGGATCGGTACTGTTGCCGTACCCCTTTCCACCATATGGACCACTATTACCACCTTGATTAATATTGATAGCATATGGATCATTGTTTCTATTATTCGATGGTGTACTATTGGAGGCGTAAGGGTCTAAATTTTGTGGTCTACCTGAATCGATGATATCGGGAGTCATATCGCCTGGACCTTGGTTGAAATCGTCCACATCGTCTTCTTGTTGTGGATTAGCATACTGTTCATAACCTGGGGGAGCATAAATTTTGGAATTTTTCTTTTTATCTTCTGCGAATTTACCATATGCAGCAAATTTATTGTGTTTCTTCTTGTTTGGATTTTTAACAGAGACACCAATATCTTGTAAATTGATCCTATTCTGTTCGGGTGTATCGTCCTCAGGAGGTTTCAATTTAAAAAATTTTTTCAAACCCATATTTAAAATGGATCAAAACTGTAAAGATTCAGAATTGTAATATAATTTTTCAAACGGTAAGATTGCACTATGAATAGCACCTTGTAAGTTCTTGGACTTATTTGATTTAAATGTGGTTTCGAAAACAAACCAACTGTGGACTTGAAATAGCAATGCTAAAGACAATCTAGTTGTATATATACATATGCGCATTAGCATATATGAAAGTTTACATAAAACATAAAACGAATCAATAAGTTGCTTATAGTTTCATAACGTTTCGTAATTTAATTAGTAGTAGTTTTACACAATAACTTATTCTTATTAGTTGGTACTACTTCGTTTGTACGTGCTTCCTCTTTCAATTGTCCCACCTTCCCTTTTTGTTCCTTTTTCTCTATACGATTTCGAAATTCGAGAACTTTTTCTTTGGGAAACTGCTCTGTTGTCCGGGTAGTCACTACAAAATACTCAGAGTTTTTGAATTTTTTAGAGATCGCAACAGCCAGCCCCATCAACAGTTTTCATACGGTCAATGGATAGTTTATGTCAACGTCATAAATTGTTTAAAGTAGAGCAAGAGGACAGAAAACTTTCTGAATAACAATATAGTAATGTTTATTTATATAGATCTATTTGTTACTTAATACAATTAATATAATTTGTTTATTTATGCTAATTTGAGTAGGTTGGGATATGACGATAACTATTAATTTCTGTTACCGTTAACGTTGTTCATGTTGGGTATTTTCAAATTGATCTATATGGATAGACTGTGCTCTACTATTGTTCTTGACTTTGTTATGCCCGCCGAGTATATAGTTTTTACCTGTATTAACCACTCTGCTTGAATTGAAATTCATAGACATACCTGAATGTTCCTGCCATGGGCTAGCAAATGTACCAGATATTGATGCACTACCAATGGTTGATGAATTTGTAACAGGTGTCGATGGAACGTTCATACTACTGTTCATTGATTGACCTATAGATAATATTCTATCTGTGTATGGAGTATTTGAGTATGATGAGATTTCTGTGTTTAATGTATTATTACCAATACTAATATCATTGTTTAATATTTTTGAAGAATTCATCAAACTTTTATTACTGTATAAATTATATTCCATATTAATGTCTTGTGCGGTTGGTGTCATTGTTTGATTATTATAAAAATATGACATACTTTCATTATTGCCACTGTTGCTATTATTATCATACACAATTTCATTTTCAATATTGTTTGTAGATGGGATAAACGATGATGCAGAATAAGCATTATACTTATTTGAATGTGGAGGAAGCAATTGTGTCATATTATTTGATTTCGATTTTTCTAAATTATTTCTACTTTGATTTGATTGTATTGAATTTGTTTTTTTCTTTTCATTTCCATTATTATTATTATTATTATTGTTGTTGTTACTGTTATTATTGCTATTATAATTGTCATAGTTGGTAGCAGATGCATTTGAGTTTAGTTCTGACTTTAATAAAGTTTCAGTTTCTTGGCTCACTGAATATTTATTAAGATTTGGTAAATATTCTAATAAATCTGTTAATCGAATTTTTTCATATTCTACATTTGGTTGATCCATATCAAATAATTCTGTGAAAAATAATTTATAAATTTGTTTCCCATCATTCCATAGCTTAATATAATTTCTCAATGTCCTCATCGATAATTCATTTTCTAAACATAGTTTAAAGATATAATTATTCTGTAAAATAATATCCTTATTTCTATTCTCTATTACATTTTCTTCTCCTTGTGAATTATGAAAGAATAAATGATTTAATAATTCGATTGAAATTCTTTGTATAATCAAATCATCAACAGAAGTTTTCGAAACAAATTTTAATAAGTGGTATAATGCCAAATTTCCATGATATTCAGTTAATTGTTCAATTAACTTCAAAATATTTGTAAAAACGAGTTTATTCAATAATTTTGTAGAGGTCGTTAAAATATTTGATTCACTAAAACTTTTACATTGAATTAATGTTGTCATTATTGGTATATAATACTGTTGGAAATACACTTGAGTAATTTTATATTTAATTTCTTCTGAATTTTGATCAAGTTCATTTTCAATCGATTCATTTAAGGTAGAAACTTCATTTGATAGTGATGAGGTAGTCTGCAGGATGCTAATTTTCAATATTCCATATTGTTTTAACAATTTTATATTCGTTGAAATTATTATACTCAAAGAATCTAACAGTAAAACAATGTTTTGGAAATAATTATGATTTTTTTTCAAATTCAAATTCAAATTATTTAAAATACTATCCTTTTCAATTTTATTTATCTCAGTGTTATTTCTTTTTTTATCAAATATAAATAATGATTTTGAAATTGGTGGTATTGATGGTATGATTTGTTTTTCATACCACGCAGGTATTTGGTATGTTGTCAAATTTGAATTCAAATGTTGTATTTTATTATCTAATGATGATGATGACGATGATTGATATGCTAAATTAGTAATATTAATTAAATATTTCGAAATTTGATATTGTAATAAATTTAGAATTGCAAAAAATGTTTTTGTTGTTCCTGTATTATTCAATGAATCATGAATTATTTTACAATTAAAATTATTATTAATTGTCTTAATTGAATTGTTTAATAGAATGAGTAATTTAGTCTCTTCCAAATAATTTAATTCTGGATGATCAATTACTTCCATTAAAACTTTCAAGTTAAATTCGACTATATTTTTTTCATCGTTTTTATCGTTAATAAAATAATGATTAATAATTAATTTAATATCATTTGATAAATATTTTGAATTAATAAAAATTTGTTGTAATAGTAAATCAAACAAATAAAAATTATTTTCATTTGAATTTAATTTTAATTCAATTATCTCATTTATATTTCCAATAGTGATATAATTTAGTATAAAATAATCCAAATTGATTAAATTTGAATAAAACGAAAATTTATTTTCTGATTTTATTATTGAATGGTCTGATAAATTATCCCATATATTTTTTGATTCAATCTCATTATCTCTTGTTTTATGATTCAACCAATTTGGTAATAAATAATTAATAAAGCTATTTCTTAAATCTATTTCATAATAATTTAAAATTTCTTGATCAATTTTATCAAATCTAGAAAATACTGAAATGATATTAAATAAACTTAAAATTTCTTCTCCTTCCTCAGCAGCAACATTATCACTATTATAATTAATATTATCTTTCCAATCATTAATTGTATCAACAATTAAAAATTTAATTTTTAATAATTGTAAAATAAAACAAAGAATTGAAATTAAATTCAAATCAATTTCATATTTGAATAATAAAGTTAATAAATTACTATTATTTAAATTTAGTTTCAACTTTAAATCATTAAATAAATTCAAATCGTAAGTATAATCTAATTTATTAAAAAAATTAATTAAATTAAAACAAATTTTTTCTAACTGAAATTTAACCTTTTTTTGATTGACAATTTTTTTATTTGAAATAGAATTAATTTTTTGTAAGAATAAAATTAGATCATTATTTAATTCATCATGAAGTGAAATAGTCATCTCTACTCAAAGCCATAAACAAAGAAAAAAGAGAGGATACGTATCTTTCCCTAAACGCTACCTTTATCTCTCTCTATATAAATATATATATATGTGTGTGTGTTTATGTCTATTGCTGAAACGTTTATAATACATAAGAGGAATTAATTTACATTAAGATAAATGATCCAATCCTTAAAAGAAGAGAAAACAAATCTACATTTATACATTTTCTTCTTTTCAATATTTTTTTTTTAATTTTCTTAAAATGAAGGAATAGCAGACACAAAAACACTTGGCGGCAAAATAGATATGTTTTTTTTCTTGTTAACAATAATAATAGATACAAATTATATAGTAGAAATCTCTACATAGTAACGAATCTTACATACTATAAGATAAATAGTATGTACCAGGTTTTTTTTCACGGTTACCGCGAACCCCAAAAAAACGCTTCCACTGCGCAAGCGCAACATTTTGAGAAACCTCAAGACACAGCATCGCGGGCTACGTCGCCTACCCACTACCACTAACCGCGATTCCAATACGGATCGGTGGGTCACACTGAAGGAAAAAACGTAGAGAGTTAAAAGGATCCGCGTGTGTGAATCTGGGACTACTGTCGTTTAATGTGATGATAACTTAAAGCGGCTCAATGTTGGTTTCAGGTTTTTAGCCGTCATACATACATATATATATGTATGTATGTATGTATGTATGTATGTATGTATGTATGTATGTATACAAATAAACTGAAACAACTATGCAACAAACACAACCAAGAGATACTCTTGTGTCCTCTCATCCATCTGATCAACAGATGTTGGGGGCTGAAGTGTAGAACCTGAAACAAATTGTTGTGATTTCAATTACCCGATCTATCTGTGCCATTGAACTTACGCACCACATAAACTTACTGATAAAAGCTTACTTTTTACCATCCCGCCAGAAACATGCATGCAGTCAAATTGGTGTTCTAGTGTTAAAAAACTATGACGAGGCCGGGTACCGTTTTCACTTCACCCTCCAACGCTTCAGTTTTAAAAATAGCATGCAAATAATATTTTATGGTCTGGATTGTACTGTTGGCCGGAACCCACACTTAACTATGTGTTTTTTCGAGATTATAGTTCCTTCATCTTCTGGCTGGAACTTATTTTTATATACCACAGCATGCGGGTTATAGATGGCATGCTGTTACACACCTAACTAAGTTACACGCATGTATGTATTGGTAGCAGTGGTGCTAACTAACGACTCCAGGAACCTGGTCCTTCGTATCTACAAAGCACTAAAGAGAACAACTAACCTTAATGAAAATACGCTAAATTGGTGCTTTGCATGTCTAAATTAAGCACTGTAGTATTTTGCTTGAACGTAACCAAATGTAACAACAGTAGTTGTTACATTTATATGTATATTCTATATACTGGTCTTATGTTGCTGTACATATTAACAGTCCTGATTGGGAACGGTTGCTTCGTGACATCAGCATAATTATTATTGTATGCCATCGATGCAACTACTGAAAAATTAATTTCAACGTAGAATTTTTCTTAACTGAGCAACAAACTATTTTCGTAGCCTGCTCTGTTCTAAGGCAGTCGTAACATCGGAAATAACCATCTGACATATGGCCAATGTTACAATTAATATATATATGTATATATAAGAGTTTCTTAATTAAATATATTTCAATTCAAAGTTAGCTGCACTCAACACTCTGACTTCGTTGATCCATGCAAAAGGAATTTATGGGTAGCTAAATTTTATTATGAAGGGATCCAATAATTTAATCAAGACTTTGCTATCTAGAAAGAAAAAGGTAAGACAAATTTTATTCTCTATTGCATTGATATACGTAATTGTTATTGTTTTATTCAAAAATTCTAGGATATCATTAAACTATCTACAAAAAACAAGAAATTTAGGTATAAAATTACCTACCACATCATTCTCAAATGGTACTCCATTAAATCTGAAATATATTAATGTTAACTCAAATAATGAAATTGATGATTTGAGAAAACAATTAGCATTCACTTTCCCATATGAACCAGAAAAACCAATTCCAAGAAATGTATGGCAAACTTGGAAATGTAATAGAGACTCTTCAAAATTTCCATCAAGTTTTAAAAAATTATCTGATAAATGGATGGAAGAATCAAAGGCTTCTCAATATAATTATAACTTGATTCCTGATGATTATCTAGAGACGTTTCTAACTAATATTTATGGTGAAGTTCCATTAATCATCGATGCTTTCAATATTATGCCTGTTAATATATTAAAAGCAGATTTTCTAAGGTACTTGATCTTATATGCAAGAGGTGGCATTTATTCTGATATGGATACTGTGCCGTTGAAACCATTGAATTCATGGCCAAGTGTAAATAGTTCGTATATCTCCAATTTAAAAGATATATCTGATGGGATTGAGTATAAGAACAAAGATACATCTGCAAAGATTAATCAATTGGAACCAGGATTTGTAGTAGGAATCGAGGCTGATCCAGATAGAGAAGATTGGAGTGACTGGTATGCAAGAAGAATTCAATTTTGTCAATGGACAATTCAATCGAAACCCGGTCATCCGATTCTAAGAGAACTTATTTTAAATATCACAGCAACTACATTAAATAGCGTGGATTTAGAGTCAGTATCTTCAGGGACGGATTTAAAATTAATTTCAACTTCAGACAGTAAGCAGATAAAAAAAATGATTGGCAATAACAAAGAATTAGATTACAACGTAAATTATAGAGATAAGAGAAGAAACGATGAATCGTATCAACATTCAAAGTTGAAGAATAAAAAAATAGTTGATGGTACAGATATTATGAATTGGACAGGTCCAGGCATCTTTTCAGATATTATATTTGGATACATGAATAATATAATTGACAACAATAAAGACATCTCATTAGTCAATGGAAATCTAATTAGTAATAATTATTTGCAAAGTCTACAGCAAAGTGACGAAGAAAGAGCACAAACGACTAAAAAATTCTACAAAGAAATTACCGAAAGCTTATTAAATGATAATCATATTCCGTGGTCGTTTTTCTCCTTAATTCAAATACCAGTTTTAGTGGATGACGTTATGGTTTTACCAATCACAAGCTTTTCACCAGACGTTGGTCAAATGGGAGCTAGGGACAGTTCTCATCCATTAGCATATGTTAAACATATGTTTAGTGGTTCGTGGAAAGATTCTGCTGATAAAAATGCTGGTCATTAAATTTAACAAGTCGTTCGAGTCATATTATGAGTATTAATTCTATATATGTATTTCTTTTTCGATTATAAGAACACAAGGATATAATTCTTTATAAAGATTCTTTGATAGAATATCAAAGATGAACGTTAATCCATATATAAGTACATCGTCATATTGCCCATTATATATTACAAAACTAATCAATAAAAAACATTATAATATAGTACACAATGATTTCTTCTTCTTTTTATTTTTTCTATTCTCTGATGCACTTGATATATTTTTATTTGTATTATTATTAATGTCACTATTTTTCTTACTCTTAATCTCTGCAGAAGTAGACGCTTGCTTTACATTTTGTGTTTTATCAATACCACTAGAATCGGTATTGTCTGGTGAAGGCATTGCATTACTGTTTTTATTATTTGATGATGGCCTCTTACTATTGCTTGCATCGGCACTACTCGTGTTAGTGCTCGTAATCGGCCTTGCATCCATATTGGAACGTGAAGCCATTCGCGAAGGTGAATGATTTAAATTCGAGATCGAGTTTCTTGATGCCGAACTCATAGTTCTTCCCATTTTCATATTACCTAAACTCGGGTTTCTTCTTGCACCGCCATTAATGCCATTATTTTGGTTATTTGTATTATTATTTACATTTTCCAATTCATCCCTTATGATCTGTCTCACCAAATCCACAAACACTTCATCGACATTACTCCTCAACAAGGCGCTTGTTTCATAGAAAGGCACCCTCCCCCATCTGCTGCTGACCTCAATACCGTCCTCCACGCTAATGACTCTATCATATTTCAAATCTGCTTTATTACCAACCAACACCATTGGCACTTTATTCGAGTCCTTAATTTTCAACACTTGTTCTCTCAACTCCAACAGCTCATTCAACGAGTTTTTGTCAGTGACGGAATAGACTAACAAGAACCCCATGCCCGATTTAATATACAACTCCCTCATTGCGGTGAATTGAGCCACACCAGCAGTATCCAAAATCTCCAGATCGAACAATTTGTTATCTATTTCAATTGTCTTCCTATATGAATCCTCGATAGTTGGGTCATACGTGTCCAAATAGACACCTTGAACGAACTGAACAGTAAGACATGACTTACCAACACCACCTGCACCCAGCACGACCAGTTTATAATCTCTCATTTCCGCTGACGACAAACAATGAAATAGTAGATATGGATGTATATATATTTGTATGTTTATTGCAGTTTACAAATAGTAGTTTCCAGATAACACGCCAGTGCAGTTATGCGATTTCTAGCAGCAACATATTACTCAATTGAATAGAGATGAACACATACATATATATATATATATATGTAGTTAATATGTAATTACCATAACAGGGCACAAGAACTAATATAGTGTAATCCGAGATAATACAATTTCGAAATTTTTCAAAGCAATTAGAAGAGTTCGGAAAAAATGGAGACCCACACGTAGAGACGTGAACAATTTCAAGTCGAAGATTTCGAAAAGTCGAAAAATTGAAAAATTGCGAAATCGAAAATGGGTACATATGCCAACATGCTGCTTACGGTGTCTGTGTTTAGCGGAATAGCACACGGGGAACCCATCAGGAAAAAGTTAAAAAGCAGACATATGAAAATATCCGTATTGGGAAATACAGCATTTGCAAACCGAAGAGCGAAAAAACGACCAAACGAACAACGGAACAGAAGAAGTCCATGGAATTTGAGAGGACGCAGCGTTGCCCGGACACACGCACGTGATAACTTAAAAAATGCGTGACGTGATGGTGCACGTGACGGGTAAAGAAGCGAAGAGTGGACGGGGTGTGCCGCGAGAAACAAAAAGTGCTTTTTCGAGGGAAAAGCACGAATTTGAGAAATACAGTGGTTTCGGTACGGCTGTTTCACTGGAAAAACCGACGAAAATTCACGAATATGGACTACGACTCGACATATTTTTTCGAAATTGAATAAAGTGAGATGCGCACTCTGTGCTATGCTGCCGTCGGAGGCATCGTTAACGGAACACACTGTGTGGTCAAGAATATTGCAACTGTTACGAACGATGCCGTTTGTATTATGTATGTTACACAACATACACTAGTGAATTCGATATGCAGATGTACATTGCATGTAGGTTCACAAGATCTCTCTGGATGGAGGAACTCACACGTCAGGACTGTTCTGGGATAGAAAAATTTTTTTGTTGCTTATCCAAATACTAAACCACTATGGAAGAGTAAACGTTTGAAATAATGCCATTTGCTTTGTCTATGTGTGGTTGTTCTCGTAATGGTCTTTTCATAAAGGCATCAAAAACGTCGAATTTGGAAATTGGAAAAATAACGAAGTATGAAATTGTTAAACTGTGGAAAAAATTGATGGCTCTCTTTTAACATACTTTGGAGCTTTTCTTTTTTACTATGTATGGTGAATTTCATCTGCTTACATACACATGCATCCACATATATATATATATGTGGGTGTATTATTAATTGTTTATTTATCTAGTCATCTCTTTATTAACGTCAATATTTCTTTCTTGGTAACTAATGCAAAACAAAATCATACACGCAAATATGGATTCCAGACACAACGTTATTGATTTGGTTGGTAACACACCTTTGATTGAATTAAAAAAACTACCAAAACATTATGGCATTAGGCCAAAAGTTTTCGCTAAATTAGAACTGTACAACCCAGGTGGCTCTATCAAGGACAGAATCGCTAAGTCCATGGTTGAGTATGCCGAATCAACAGGTTTGATCCATCCTTCTAGATCAACTTTAATCGAACCAACTTCCGGTAACACTGGTATTGGTTTGGCTTTGATTGGTGCTATTAAAGGCTACAGAACTATCATCACTTTGCCAGAAAAGATGTCCAATGAAAAGGTTTCTGTCTTAAAGGCTCTGGGCGCTGAAATCATCAGAACCCCCACTGAGGCTGCTTGGGATGCGCCAGAGTCGCATATCGGTGTTGCTAAGAAGTTGGAAAAAGAAATTCCAGGTGCTATCATTCTAGATCAATACAACAACTTGAGAAACCCAGAAGCTCATTACTTTGGTACTGGTAGAGAAATCCACCACCAATTAAGAGATATTAACAGATTCGACTCTTTAAGAGCTGTGGTCGCTGGTGCTGGTACTGGTGGTACCATTTCAGGTATTGCTAAATACATCAAAGAACAAAACTCAGATATTCAAATAGTCGGTGCTGATCCAATCGGTTCCATTTTGGCTCTTCCAGAAGCTTTGAACAAAACCGATATCACTTCTTACAAGGTTGAAGGTATTGGTTACGATTTCATTCCAAGCGTCTTAGACAGATCTTTAATCGACACATGGTACAAGACTGACGATAAGCCAGCTTTCATCTACGCTAGACAATTGATCTCCAACGAAGGTGTCTTGATTGGTGGCTCCTCTGGTTCCGCATTCACTGCCTTAGTTAAATACTGTGAGGACCACCCAGAATTAACTGAAGATGACACTGTTGTTGTTGTTTTCCCAGATTCGATCAGATCATACTTAACCAAATTCGTCGATGATGAATGGTTAAAGAAGAACGATCTATGGGATGACGCTGTTTTATTACGTGTCGACAGAGACCAACCAAAGAACGATGTTTTCAACGGTGCTGCCGTTAAGGACTTACATTTGAAGCCTGTTGTTGCTGTTAAGGAAACTACGTCGGTTTCTGATGTCATCGCTGTTTTGAGAGATAACGCTTTCGACCAAGTTCCCGTTTTGACGGCCGATAACAAATTAGCTGGTTTAGTTACCTTATCTAGTTTATTAAAGAAATTATCTGACGGGTCTGTCTCTAAGACCGACTCCATCAAGAACTCTTTCTTAAACTTCAACAAATTAAACAACTTCGATGAAGTTTCCTCTTACAACGAAAACAAATCTGGTAAGAAGAAGTTCGTCAAGTTCTCCACTGAAACTAAATTATCTGAATTAAACCAATTCTTTGAAAAGAATTCATCCGCTATTATCACCGACGGTTTAACTCCAGTCCACATTGTCACAAAGATGGATCTTCTAGCTTACCTAACTCAAATGTTATAAGGTTAAACTATATACAATTTTATGTGTCTTACATGTAATTAACAAATTTTATAAATAAATGTTCTAATAATATTTTGTACAATTAATTATAATTGGTGATTGGTCCTACTTCTATTAATTCTTATTCTTCATGCCGAGAACTGTCATTATTGGCCCGATTTGATCTTGGCCTAATTCAATCCCAGCCTTATCCATTGCTTTCCTTAAATCCAACATGGATTCTCTGAGCTCCTTATTCATGAATATTTTAATAATTTGTAGCGGATTAGCTTGTAGGTCTGTCGGACCATCTTTTGGAACTAACCCTTTTTCTATTAAAATCTTCTGTACTTTATTTAATTTTTCAGTGACCTCTTCAGAACTTTTAATTTTATCTAATAACTTCTGAACCTTTAAATGTGCTGATACATCTTCATTTTCATATTTGTCATCCCATGATTTAGCATATGTCCTCTTTTGGATTACACTTTCAGTAATTGTATTTTGTTTAATCAATACTGGGGTTATATAATTAGAAATCTTGAAACTAGCGGGCAATGTTCTACGTAATACTGTTCTTGCTAACATTGTTATATAGTTCTTGTATCTGATTAAGATACATTCTAACTAATCTATTTAATAATCATTATCCAAAAATATTCGATCCTTTTAAAAAATATCTTTAAATTTATAATTATCACTGATTTTTGAAAAATGTAATGAAGCCTAGGATAGGCCTATTGAAATATCGATAGGTTATTCGTATTTAAAAGAAAGGTATTTGATATATTCATTATTAAGAGATGAGATCAGTTAGTCAAAAGAAGCATAAGTTTAAATACGTTGTATATTCTATAAAAAAGTAATTATGTATCAATTTTAAAGTAAACACAAAGTATATGATATTGATAGTGTTTAAAACTTCAAGAAAATTTCCATCTATTACCACAGGCTTCACATGTACAGAACGTTGTTAAAGGTTCATCCGCAGATCTGGTTTGTAATTGGTAGTATGAAACCTTCTTCTCTTTACATTTACCACAAGTGAATCTATCAGTGACAGATCTTTCTATTGTTGCACCTTGAGCATTGAACAAGTTTTGTTTAGAAATTTCGTCCATTTTTTGTTTTAAATATTCTGGAGCCAAGTCTTTTGAGGAACATTTTGAAAGGAATTCAGCTGTTACTTCACCATTGGTAATTTTATGTTTCAAATCTGGATTATTCTTTGATATCACATTGGAGTAGATTATTCTATATCTTTCTCTGTACGCTTTTTCATCAGTCTCACTGTTATGTAAGTTGTGCATTTGGAGTTCAATATCTTTGACGGTATTTAGGATTGCTTGTGGTGGATGCTCACTTTCTTTGGCCAAAGCATCATATAACGCTTTTATAACCCTGTCTCGTAAATCGTCATTATATATTGCCGTGTCTACACAATCGTTGATAGTGTTTCTAGTTTTCTTTGTAATGTATTTATCTTGTTTGTTGGCTTCATTAGAGGCACCACTCTCGTCCTTCAAGCTGACTGCATTGGCCTGTTGGCTCTCCTTTGACAAATCTTTTTGAGAATTTTGTGTTTTTAGTTTCTTGTGCTTGTTAATAGAATCTTTCCAATTGGTGATAATTTTCCTCACTAGCTTTGAAATTTCTGGGTTGGTCGATTTTTTAAATTTGTTCACTTCAATACCGACCTTAGTTTCTCTTAGTAGCTTTTCTGTGGCAACTACCTCGGCATCCAAAGTATTTAGGATCTTTAGAACAGCATCATTATCGTTCTTAGAGACCTCTAAGTCTTTAACCAATTCAATAACTTGTTTGGAATCCATCATTGGCTTTATTCCCTTGTGTATCTAAAGTTTGACGATTTGGGTGTTCAACATTGTGTTGTAATAATAGTTTATAAATTAAAAGATTGTAAATATGCTTTGTTTTTATTATGTTTTCATTTTTTAAATTTTGTTAGTATTTAAAATTCCGAAAATGAACTATATGAAAAATTTACAAATATATATATGTATATGAATATCAAAAATGGCTAATCGATAGTTTATGCATTAGCAAAGCCTGTTTCAGAGTGGGGACTGAACAAGATAGCATAGCTAAGAAAATTTAGAGTCTGTTTTTGGCTCTGGTTTTATCAAAGAAGAATGAATAAATTTGGAAATGCAGGCGTGCAAAACAACCCTCCTTCTCGTGTGATATACATTGGGTCTATCCCATATGACCAAACTGAAGAACAGATACTGGATTTATGCAGCAATGTTGGCCCAGTGGTGAATTTGAAGATGATGTTTGACCCTCAAACAGGTCGTTCCAAGGGGTACGCTTTTGTGGAATACAAAGACTTAGAAACCAGTGCTTCTGCTGTGCGCAATTTAAATGGTTACCAGGTAGGCTCTAGATTGCTAAAATGCGGGTATTCTTCCAACAGCGATATTTCTGGCAGTGCCGGCAACGACAACAACGATAATAGCAACATCCACGATATAAACGGCAACTTGAGCAACGGCATGATGAAACATGGGGGGAACGTGGAATACATAGACAGTAAGTTTTTGAATTTACCTAATGGTGTCGACGTGAATATCAATATGACTACACCAGCGATGATGATTTCCAGCGAGCTTGCCAAGATCGACAAGAGCGAGCAGCTGGTGATACTGGACAACTTCCAGAAGTACTGCAGCGAGCATGAAGAGGAAGCCAGCGAGCTGTTAAACGAATTCCCTCAGTTGATATATAGTATAGCGGAGCTGTTGCTGACGAACGGGGTCTGCAAGACCGACGATTTGATTCCGTTGACCAACAGCGTACCGAGCAGTGGCAATGCGGGTGATAGCGATGAGACTGGGAAGAGCAATGCAGTGGACAAAGAGATGCAAGAGAAACAAAAGAACCTGTTGAGACAGGTCCTGCAATTGAGCGACAGCGAAATTGCAATCCTACCTGATGATGAGCGCATGGGCATCTGGGACATCAAGCAGAAAGTGCTAAAGGGAGAGTTCGGCAGCTTATAAGGCGTGAGCACCCCAGCAAACCACTAGTCAACACACAGCATCTATATATATATATATGTATGTATATATGTACATATTATAAATCATGGTAATTACGATACATGGGGAAGGGAAGAAACTACGTGACAAAATCGAAATAGCCACGTGACAGACAATCAACAGGCACGTGACAACATCACGGCCAACGGTGTGGCTTCAGCCCGTTGCCGCTGGCTCCGCGGACCTCTCGTCCGTGACGCGGCAGAAGCCACAAAAAAAGAAAACCGCGACGGTTGACAATGCGAGGGTTCTGTCTCAGCGTCGGCTCCTTTTGCGTGTTGCGTTCTGGGACTTTTTACTCGCCAGCATATTTGCCGCCCAGGTTCCGTTGCCGCGCAGCGCTCCACAGCTTTGTCGACGCCCACGAACGCAATGCGCGTGCCTGCGGGATTATATCTCCACCGGACGCCGTCCTTGTGGTCCTTTACCCCCATCGTCCGTGTGTGCCGTATGCTCTCTCACTCTGTGTTTGTTCTCTCCGCGAACGGAGACCAATTACCCTGCACACGGCTATTTTATGAAACGGCTCCCTCCCATGGAGAACCATCACAACATCCATCACAATACCGTCATAACAGAAACCGGTCGATTACTAATTCATTATAAGCGTATTTAATGTTTTCAACGTTTCGTAACAATGAAGGGTATTCGAATTATTGGATATCGAAACTTTAGGAACTTAAGTGACAGGTTCTGTCAAACAGCAAGTAATAGTTTCGATGTTCATATTTGGGAATCTTATTTATCGCAAGGCATCATTACTGTAATTGCTACTTTAATGTTTATTATTTACAGAGCTTTTGAATGGCTTACTTATTGTTTGACAAATAACAAGTAGCCATCTTTTCAAAGATTTGTACAATATTCATTCTTTTGATTGTGTTCCATACACTCGTTGTTAATTAATATTGTTCACACAGTCTCATTTCTTTAACTTACATCTATATATAAGAGTGCTAGGTTCATGTGGTCGTGACTCTTTCTTTTGTTCTTAAACTTGTTCATACATAGATATATACCAACCTCCTCAAGCTGCTCATTTAACTAATTTGTTGTAAGTTTACTGGGTTTTATTTTATTTGTTTCATTAAGTAATCTCTAGCTCAACCTAGGTATATCATTCACTTTACTATAAATAATAGGATCCCAATAAACAAAGAAAACTTACAAATACATAGATCCGCATTTCAACATGTCCAACACTATTGAGATTGAAAGTACATCGAAAAATTCGTCTAAAGATGCTGCTGATAAGTCAAAAAAACTTATTGCAAGGACTCGTAGTTCAGGTGTAAGTTTTAATCCACCGGTCACTCATGATATGGTCCGTTCTCTATTTGATCCAACTTTGAAAAAATCGTTCCTCGAGATATGCATTACTTTAACCATCATTTTAAACTTCATTCTGGCTTATTATATGGTTAAGTTTATTGGCTTGTCGTATACGAAATTGTTCTATTTATGCCAATATGTGATTTGGAGGTTAGGGTATAATTTTGGTATTGGTTATATTCTGCATAACCAATCAAACTACGAATCACTAACCAACTTCGCTAATGATCGTAAATTATTCGATAAAAAAGAACAAAAAAATAGTTTACTCTCTAGATTTGCTCAGTTTGAAATTAATTCGAAACTGGAAGGCAATGACAGCTTGTATTCCTATCCAACTGAATTGAACGTATGGTTGCTGTTTAGACAATTTGTTGATTTGATCTTAATGCAAGATTTCTCAACTTATATCATTTACGTCTATTTATCATTCCCAAACAAACTAAACGATTATTATAATTTCAATTCATTTTTAGGTTTAATGATGATTTTATTTAATGTTTGGGTTAAATTAGATGCCCATCGTGTTGTCAAGGATTATGCTTGGTACTGGGGTGATTTTTTCTTTTTGCAGGATACTGAACTAACTTTCGATGGTGTTTTCAATATTTCTCCACATCCAATGTATTCAATTGGTTATTTAGGCTATTATGGTTTGTCATTGATTTGTAATGATTATAGAGTCCTTCTGGTCTCTATTTGGGGTCATTTCTTACAATTTTTATTTTTAAAATATGTTGAGAATCCTCATATCGAAAAAATCTATGGTGTTTCTAATGATACAGCTATAAACTCAAACATAGATGATTTAATTTCAAAAGAACATTATGATTATTCAAGACCTTTAATCTCAACCGGTATTTATTTCCAAAATTTCCAATATTTGAGATTTACTGATTATTTCACTGTTTCCACCGTCATCGTGTTGATTTCATGGTTTTTGATGTCAAAACCATCAAACACTTTCTTATTCTACTTCACAATGTTTGTTAAGTTGGTGACTTGGTCGGGTATCTCAATGATTTTATATCAACAATCGCACTACAAATGGTTTACTAAATTGTTCTTGAAGAACGGTTACACTCAAATTTATTCTTATCAAAATTGGCAATTCATTTATAGTTTTACATTGGTTGTAAACAACACACTATTGTTTTGCCAAACTTTGGGAAAATTAGCCACCTTGTATCCATTTTCTCAATTATATTCAAAAATCATTTTCGGTATTTTATTATGTTGTTTACAAATTTGGTGTAATGGTGAAATTAGAGACGCTATCTCTGATTTTGGTTGGTTTTATGGTGATTTTTTCTTAACCAACTATATTACGTCAAGAAAGTTGTCTTCTCGAGGTATTTACAGATATCTAAATAACCCAGAAGCAATCTTAGGTGTTGCCGGTATCTGGGGTACCGTTTTAATGACCGACTTCTGTCATGAGAATATTATTTTGGCTGTTGAATGGACTTTAACCAATTTTATTTTTGTTAAATATATTGAACAACCACATGTTGCGAAAGTTTATGGTAATTCTGTTCGTATCAGTGGTGTTAGTAAAACTTTGCTTGCACTAAAACCAATAAAATCGGTTACAAGCTTTGTTGATATTGTCAGTAATAAGATGATGCATTCGTTATCTTATTTGGATAGTGATTCTGAAACCGAACATAATACATCTGATACTGACAGCGTTTCAAGTGGAGATAAAGATATATTCAAATTTTCTAAGTACAAGTTGGAACACAATAATACTGATAAGATTTCACCAAATTCGGAATTTAAAGTTGAAGGTTTACAAAATGATATCAATTTATTACCAAACAAAATCACTGTTTCGTGGAAACTACCTGCATCTATTTACAATGAAAAGAGTTGGATTGGTTTATACAACGTTTTGGATGTTGGTAATGATAGATTAAGAACTAGAGTGTCATCTATGAATCACTGGTCTGCCACTTCAAAATCTGCATATCCCCATAATCCAATTAACAGTGCATCTGTTTCCGAATTCCAAAAGACTGGTTCGTCCTTTAGCGGTAAAGTGGTATTTGATGCTTCACTATTACATTTCAAACCTGGTATTTATGAACTAAGATTCCATGGTAATAGTTCACATAAGGTGTTGATGATATCGCGTCCATTTCAATTAGGATATCCAAAACTGGAATTAGAAAGTAGAGAAGACATCAAGAAAGCTTTAACAGACATTTTAACAAAATGTGGTTCTGTTAAGGATGGTAAATACGTTGAATCTGCTAACAAGAATTTCCCAATTATTGCATGTAGAAAATTGATCAAAGATTCCTTAGATGTCGAATTATCCATCGATTATATTAGAAGGGTCAACGGTGACCTTGATACCATTTCCACCAAAATTCATGAAATTAAAGTCATTTTAGAAAAATTATAGATGGTATATTTATTCAAACCATAGTTAAAATTATGTAATAATATTTTTTCATATGCATTTTATATATATATTTTAAAATAATTAACGTTTTATGTGTTTATTTACCAATTGATTGTAAGGCGAAATTAACAATGCAAATTATATAACATGTACCGTCGGATAATTTATATATTTAAGTTTAATATATTTACTCTTCTAAAATATGAGTTGTTATTAGATTTTTGAATTTTTGTGCCTCAGTTTTACAATGTTCTAATGCGACATCAAAGCTCTCACAATTCCCTTCGTCTTTCCAGTAACCTATGACTTCTTCACCATTCTTAATGAAAGAAATGACATCTCCTTTGTAATATCCAGCTGTGGCAATATCATCAACTTCAATACCAGCATTAATTAACGCTAAAGTAATAGCTGATATACAGTATGGTAGAATAGCTGATATATTATTTGATTTTTTAGACTCTTCGGAGAGCACTTTATCGTACAAAATATAAATGAAAATATCAATACCAGATTTTGGATATCTTGAAAGATTTATAACTGAATTAAAAACATTCACTAAGAAACTTGAGACTTCTTTCAATTCTGTAGTGTTATATTTCTCAGAAGAACCATTTTTTAACTGAATAGAAAGAGATGCTTGCGATGTAAACGAACCTTTTGTTGCTCTAGGACCGTAAACCGAAGTAATCAAAGACGTCTGATGTTGAGTGACTTTTGGATCTCTGATTTCAACTAGAGAAGAACCGTTACAATTTTCTATTAAACCAGAATTTAGTATAAAACTTGAGGATTCGTCTTTCTTTGGCTCCGATGATTGTATGTCAGTAGCAGCACTAAATACAATCGGCTTAGCATTAGATGGACCTAGTAAACGTCTTCTATCTTGTACGTTCATTATATTTTATATTTTTGTGTTTCTTACTAGTTTCAAATGATTGTTAAATCTCTACTCTGTGGTCTGATCTTATCTGATGTCAATCTACTAGTTCAACTTCAAATATAAATTTATTTATAATATATTATTATAATATTAAATGTAAGACATCTAAAATCGATGAGGACTTTAGATTTTTCAATAAGAGCGGTGGCCGTAAAGAATGATATTATTACAGTAAGTAATGTTAAATTATATAATTTTATATAGTTTAGTATGCTATTATATTATGAGGTATGTCTTATGATGTGCATAAATGCAGAGAAGCAACTTCAGATCCCAGTTACAGCAAATATGACGTGTTTTTTTTTGCTTGTAACTCTTTTGGACTCATGTCTGTTACTGATAATGTTTAGAACAGTGGAGGATCACTTTCAAGTTCTTTCAATCTATCTTGTTCCAATTCCAATTTATCTGAGTTAACTTTTATGTCTTCATTAGGTGTGTAGATAGGAGTAGGAAGTGCTTCGTTCGAGTGCCCTGGTGCAGTTAACCATTCGTTTAATGAATTGTAATTTTCGGTATCATTTATTTCTTCATTATTTTCGATGCTTGGTGGCATTTCAACATGCCCTTCATCAGATATCGAAGAGACAGGAGAAATAGGTTTAGCGGTTCTGCAGGAACCAATTACTATTTCAATGGACATTCCTGTCACATTTTTTGATCTCTTTAGTCTCTCAACATTGATTAAATCGCTGAATGAAACATCGATTTCATTGTCATTATGTTTGACGTACTCGTCATCATCCTTCATTATTCTTGATATATTTCTTTGCAACGAATTAAAATTTTCCTTTAGAATCGACCCTTGGTGCGAAGTATATGATGAATTGTCTAGGTATTTCCCTACAATTTCATTGGATGCAGTGTAGACCGTTAACTTTTTTGATAGATTAACAACCACTTCAATATAATATTGAAAAGTAAAGTAGTTTGGAAGGGCGGTAAACGTGGCAATTGCATCTAATGGAACCTTAAGATACATCAGAGCCGAAGCTTCTTTCGACTCTGAATCTATGAATAATGGTGCAGTAGTTTGGGATATGTCTTTCCTGAACGTTTCAACTGGAATATCCTTTGAATTACCGTTCACTCTACATATTCTTGTCAACGTCGCGATTAACCCTGCCGAATGATTGAATGCTTTATAATGCTTGATATCTACTTTCACTGGGATCAGCTCGCCTACCATAAAACCTGAATGTGGTACGTTGACTGACACTTTCACCATCTTTTCAGGTTGCTGATCTGTTAGTGTGAAAAGGTTATCATTTTTCGTCGAACTAGAGCCAGACGAGCTCTTTGTTAATTTTGTCATGAATGAAGATGCGTTTTCATTACTATGTGAATTTGCAATATGTGAGTCTTCAATCGAGGCATTGGAGAAAGTTGATTGTAAAACCATCGTTTTCTTAATTGCGTTTGAGTATTTTTCTACATCCAACGGTACTAGTACAGATATTCTCTTTTCGCACGTTTGTATAGTGACATCATTTGCTGCTTTCAGGAACCCTCTTATATAGTATTCGTTGGAACCTCTTTTAAAGTCAATGGAACTGAATGATTTTTTATGCTTGGGGAGTTTAAATTTGAAAGGGAAGACATGTTCACCTTTTGTAAGATTTAACAGATGTGACTCATCACCATATAAGTATGCGGAATTTTCCGTTACAGTCTCTTGACTTTTACTGATCATCCTTGTAGTTTTTGACATTTTCAAATTGATTTCATTTATCAACGAGAACTTGATTGCTACATTATAAGCATCTCTTGATAGCCTCAGTATGATATTGCCTGAGACAAATTCTTTTGGTTTCCAAATTTTGTGAGGTTCATCTAGTATGATTTCATACTCCGAGACCATATTAGTTAGAGTATCTGTAATGTTAGTTGGATATGCAGCGGATCGTACAGTCATGCCTAAGACGTATCTTTTCTTCTTGGATACAGACACTTCTTTCCTCATTGAATTTAATAAGAACATGGCAGATTAAAAAAATGCAAAAGAAAATAAAAGATTGATGGACAACTTGATACCGTGTGTGGTAGTACTAGATAAGACAAACTTATCCAACAACAAAAATATATATATACCAAACACAACGGTGTGTATATATAAGTATGTGAATACAACACTGTAGACAGTATTTGATATGAAAGGAATCGAACATTGCAGATTTGAATATTGTCAAGCCAAGTGAAAATAAAACTGAGTTGTTTAAATAAAAAAAATGTAATAGCAAGAAACTACAAGCCTTCTTTGGAAGGAAACCAAAACTTGGCCAAGAAAAAACTAATAAGGAAAACTGCGAATAGATGAGATAAATTTCCAGAAATGTGTGTTGTTGTACTGTTCATTCGTATGCGATGCAATGAGTATATATTATAATACGAGACATTGACCATTATTGACGCTAAGTAATCAGTCTAATTGTGATATTAATAGATGGCAAAAAAGCATACAAGAAGAAAGTAACGAAGATGTCTTAGAAGTTGCTTATAATGCATCCTAAACGTTTACAGTATAAAGATGAGTTAAGTTCGAACATTTAAAGAAAAACGTAAATTATTTCTCGAGAGATTCTTGGTTACCATTTTAGTTCGAAATTATTAATTTAAACATTCATATCGGATGGCATTTAGCTCGAGTAAAACCGTTGCAAAGATGCACCCGCGTTGAACTGAGTTCCATCGTGCTATTTTGCCCATCAGCCCGAGTACAGCGGAGCAGCAGACGTGCAGCGTATTTCGTATTACTTCTTGGAGAGGCGAAGGAAGCAGCTGGCGAATAATCATTGGCTACGAAGGAGATATCACTTCGAGTAATTCGGATTGCCTAATCTGGAACGCCAAAAACGAACATATTGAAAATAGAACGAGCCGAAAACGTACTTTCAAACAGAGAGCGATGGCGCATCGGGATGCATCGCATTGTACGATAAACATTGGGTCTTCGAGGGTGCAGCATGCTCCAAGAATAGACAGTACATAAATACGTCGCAGCACAAAGAGACACTTAAAAGAAAAGCGACCACAAAACCATCTTTTGACCGATCTCGCACACGCAGTTTACTCTGTTATGTAGCGCGCGCCTCCATTCCGTACAGCGTACCACACATCTTCCCAGCATACATGGGAGCCGCGGAACAATAACCGGACGATGTAATAACAATTCCACGGCTATGTGATATTTCCCTCTTGCTCGGCCGCAGTATACGAGTATGTCTATATATTGCAAATGTGGGCATGTGCAATAGAAGCGGGTGATAGCATGCACGCCTGCCAGGGAGAAAGCTTTGTGATGGCCTAGACACTTGCGTAACATGTTGTTTTCCTAATTGGTCAGACATGCCATGGCGCTGCGGTGATGTTGTCATGAATTCCTCACTGGCAAATATGTTTTGTACGCGCATATTTCTGTATCTTCTCAGAAGTCTATTAAACAGATGGACTGCACAAATAATTTCTTGGTATTTTGCTACGCACTCTTGTCAATAACTTTGCTTTTCGTGAAAAGCAAATTAAAACTTGGCACACGGCAAACGGCAAAGATTAGCGAAACCACACACTCTCACATTCACAGCATATCGATGTTAATGAAACAGGCCACAGAGATTAAAAAATGATTCTTACTGTAATAGAAGTCGTGACTTATAGGAAGCGTCGCAAACTATACGCCGCTGGCACACACAGTTAATCAACTTCGTAACATCACTATCAAATTGTTTATACGTACTGTATGTTAAACGTATGAGATAGCACTCTATGTTTCATTAGGAAACTTGTAGTGTCGACGGGAGCTGCAGGATGACTGATGTGACATTTGAATCATGTGACTGAGGTGGAGAGTGCTCTATTATAGGATTTGAACCTCGTAAACTTACAATGGTAGCAACCATTATTGTAAACGGATACATGGATGTTTCTACGCACTGAAGATTATTTTAAAGTAAAATGTTAGATTATTAAATATGAAAAGTTATATTCTAATATACAGGTGTTAATGCTAACCGGATAAAGTACAAGCAGCATTAATTTGGGAGAACATGAACATATTTAAATATTCAATATCTTCTTTGTTAATGCCACATTGCAATGGAGAAAAAAATTTCGTGAAAAAATCTTTTTTTTGTTTGAATAATTACTCTATGATGTAGGTGATAAATTTCTCTTTTAAATTTTTTTTGTTGTTGTTAGGATGTTCGAACTATATAATGCGAATAACATTGCATTCAGGCTACTTGATCAGTTTCAAATCTAATCAAAAGTTTTCTTGGAGCCGGAAAAAGTAGCAGTGTTTCTGGAGCCTAATGGAGAGTTGTTGGCGCCGGAACCAGTGGAACCGAAACCACCTCTACCGCCAAAACCACCTCTGGAACCGCCTCTAGAACCACCTCTGCCGCCGAAACCGCCTCTGGAGCCACCTCTGCCGCCAAAGCCACCTCTGGAGCCGCCTCTACCACCGAAGCCGCCTCTGGAGTTACCTCTGTCTGGCTTTGGAGTGGAGTAATCTAATCTGACTGGTCTGTTGTCGATGTATTCACCTTGTAAAGCTTCTAGAGCCTTCTTAGCGTCGTCAATATTACCGTATTGGACGTAACCGAAACCCTTTGGTTGTTCAGTTTCTGGGTGAGTTGGTAATCTAACGGAAACAATTTCACCAAATTTGCTAAACATTTCCCAGATGCTGTCTCTGTCAGCATTGAAAGATAAGTTACCTAAGAATAAAGTCTCACTTGGTTCACTTGGGATGTCACCAAATTTCTTAGCACGGTCGGCACCGTTGTTACTACCAGCTGGCTTGGAAGTAGACATGTCACAGTTGATTTCTCTACCGTCAATTTCTTTTCCATGCATTTCTTTGATAGCTTTTTCAGCGTATGATTTGTCAGAGAAGTCAACGTAACCGTAACCTCTTGATCTGTCAGTACCTCTTTCAAGCATAACTCTAGCCCCAATAACACCACCAATGTGGTCGAATTCGTTTTTTAACCATTCATCATCGATAGACCAAGATAATCTGCCAACGAAAATAGTAGCTGGTTCACCTTCTTCAGTCTTAGCCTTCTTAGAGTCAGACTCTTCAGACTCTTCAGATTCTTCGTGTTTACGCTTCTTAGAGTCCTTTTCTTCATCATCAGATTCAGAGTCAGATGAATCGGAAGAGGAAGAGGATTCTTCTTTCTTTGATTCTTCTTCTTCATCAGAAGAGGATTCTTGTTTCTTAGATTCTTCTTCTTCATCAGAAGAGGATGAGTTGGAGTCAGAGTCGGAATCAGAAGAAGAAGATTCTTCCTTCTTGGATTCTTCCTTCTTTTCTTCCTTCTTTTCTTCTTCTTCATCAGAAGAGGAATCAGAGTCGGAAGAGGAGGAGGAAGACTCATCAGAAGATGAGGAGGATGAGGAGGAGGAAGAGGATGATGATGAAGAAGAAGAGGAGGTAGCCTTTTCTTGCTTCTTGGATTTCATATCTTTCTTGCTTTCTTTCTTGGAAGTAACTTTACCCATTGTGTATCTGATCTGTTTTTTGAATTGACGATGTTGTTCTATGAGAAAAATATTAACATAAAAAAAGATACTACAATAGAAATATAACTGGAAAAGTAGAGTATATTTGATATATTGATTAATGGAACTTATTGTTAACTCTTATATATAAAGTATCTTACAATATATTCTGGCACTACTATACAATATAAAACTTTTCAAGTGCAAAATTTTTGCGATGAGCTGAAAAATTTTTCACTTCCTACAGCTCTGAGAAAAAGAAAAGAAACCAACAGGGAACAAAAAATAAGGTTATAATCTTAAAGCGGTAAAAAACTTTAAAATATCATTGCCGACGAACATCGACCTTTAAAGTTATATTGTCATTAACCGTTGTGTCAGTAAATAGGAATATGTATTTAAGAAGTGTGTATTAAAGATTAACTCTAATTAGTTTACATTTTGAATTAACTATTTATAGTTGATCAGAACTGTGGTATTGACATAGAGGTGTTGTTATTAAATGAACGAAGTTTTCTTTTTTGTACAATGTCTTTAGAATTGGTATTATTGCGAACAATTGCATCAGGGTTACTCGATAGATAGTTTCCTTAGATGATAAATAATAAAGAAATTAAAATGGCAGTTAATGGAAAGTGTGTGATGGTCGAAGCAGCACCCTTATATTCTGATATTACTGGGGTTGTGCTTATGCTATGACTTGTTTGTACCAATATTGATGGCATCTCCGTCTTGGTATTGCTTGAACTCGATTGTGTGACTTTAACTGATGCGGTAGTTTCAGAATAGTAAGTAGAGTTTACATTTTCAGTTTCTTTTGAGGACAACTTTCCTTCAACTGTATTGGAGGACACGGTATTAGTAGAAATAGTATTCAGAATGCTATCTTTAGTTGCCTCGGTTGTAACTGTTGCTTCGGTTGTGACTGTTGCTGCAATTGTTGACAGTTTTGTCATCTCAGTAACCTTCGTGATATCTTTCGCAGCTGTTGAACTAAAATTCAATGTTTCTGTTGTATAAACAGTAGAGGAATCGATATCATTTACCGTGGTGGTCTCTGTAGTTTGATATGTACAGTTTCCGTTAATAGTAATATATTCAGTTAGGTATGTGGGTTCTTGAACAATTGAGCTCAAGACCAATGTGACAGTATCAGTAACATGCTTTGTTAAAACCGAAGGAGTGTTGTTTAACGTCATTTCAATTAATGCGGATGAGACAAAATATTCAGTAAGTTGAAGAGTACCTTTGACTTCAACACTATTGGTAACATTCAAATACTGCATATCTGTTACAGTTTCTGTTACTTTACTAGTGCATACACCAGCGATTGCAGTTGTTGTCGTATCGGTCACAGTGGAAGTTAATGTTGTTAATATAGTTGACGTAAGTAGCACAGTTTCGGAATTGATATTAGTAAAGTCAAGTTCAACGTTGCTTGTTTGATATCTTACTTCGGTTTCATAAACAGTAGTTAGTTCGCTATAAGTTTTTGTTTCTGACACAACATTAGTCGAAGTTGAAACAACCACTGATGTGCTTGCCACGAATTGAGTACTTGTTGCTTGTATATTTTCCGTATTGGTGACAGTAACAGTTTTGACCATGGTAGCCGGAACTGTTTCTGTTTCTGTTTCTGTTTCTGTTTCTGTGTCCGTTTTAACTGAGGTTGAAGTAACGACAGATGTAATTACCACAGTACTTGTAATATCTCTTGAACACACTAATGCTGCTTCAGTAGTTGTGCCAACAGTAGATACATTACATGAAGGGCAAATAGTTGACGTAGATTCAACATATGATGTAATGGTTGTAGTATCTAGACCTAACACAACTATAAATAGATAAAAAGGCAATAATAATTTGAACTGCATTTTAGTATTCTGAGAGATTAATTTGTTTTTGGTTTCAATTTTTTTGCCTTATATAGTGACACTTATGAATTGATACATAATACAATAAATGAATGACAATTGATTCTATTTTGCTTTCACAACTGTCAAATATCAGACCTTTATATATTTATCAATTATGGAACACTTACTGTCTAGTTCAGTAGAAAATAGACTATATAATATAGCAAATACTGTTATACTGAATCTTATTATCTGTTTTGCAAGATAATGGTTTAATGGTGAAATAATGCTTTATGTAAATTGCCGAATTGGGTAATTTACATGTTTCAAGATTGAGATCTGAGACCGCATAAAGTGAAAAACATGCAAGATGTCATGTAGACACACAATAACCGGCTATGTAACTTAATCACCTAAAACAAAATTTTAATGATTAAAATGGAAATTGTTTATTGTAGTTGATGCTATCAACTTGCTTTATATGGAAATGTGTGTTATATATTAGTAGTAGTTTTATATGAAACTTCTAAATTATAAGTAAGAAAAAAGTGCAGTTGTTTGAGGTTTGAACGTTATTATGTACGATAATTACTTGAATATGTCTTGATTGAACTGGATTTGCGGTACAGTAGCTTGTTCTTTATGTGGTGTAGAAACTTGGAATTCGTTTTCTGTGTAATTTGTATGAAGTACTGAAGGTCTCCTTTGATATTTTGGACTATCGTCACTGTTAGATCTGTATAAGGAATAAGCACTAGAATTTGAAGATACAGACAGTTTATCATTAAATAGAGAACCTTGACTACTTTTCACGCAACTCCTGATATACGGCGTACTCAAATAACTCATGTCCGCTGGGTCCAATGGTGCACCTGCGAGTAAGTTTGAATTTTGAGAACATATACTTGCCCGTTTCAAATTGTCAGAAGCTTCTTTCAACTTTGTATGTAAATATAAATTATCGTTTTCTACTTTATCAATTTCTTTGAAGTATTGCACTACAATTGCATCTTGTTCAGTCTCAATTCTATTTATAATTTTTTCTTTACAAATCTTATTGTCAGTCATTTTATTTATATATTGGCTGTTGTTTCATGAATGGATATTACTATGGCCTGTGTTCTTATTATCGATTTATCATATACGTGTGAATATATAATAGATGCTTTGCTGGGCTTAGAAATTGTCTACTCGGATAATTATCAGGAAGTAAATAATTGATTATAATTATATATAAAACAAGGAAAAAGACATCTCATCTGATACCCTTGGAGATATATTTATTTATGGAAGGTTTTATCAGTGATGTTTTTTTAAACGGAGACTGGAAGGAAGTTTGAAGTGTTCGATAAACTTCACTTGATCTGAGAAATAACATTACGGATGGTAATATGGCAACTGTATATCGTTCCGAAATCAGATAGTGGTTCCGGAGTTTCCTGTACATTAAAATCCTTCTGCCGTTCCCTAATCATTATCATAACTATCTATCAGTGTCTTCCTACCCTCACCAAGCGTAGGTAGCATAAAAGTGGCTGTAAATAGTAATGGATCAGTTTATGTATTTCTTATTGTTGTCAACAATAATATCATTCAGGGCTGGTTCTAGGGTTTTTATCTGCGAAATTTTATTTTAATTTGAAAAAATAAGAAGGGTTTAGTAATTGCTGATGATAAAGCCCCTCCAGAAAATAACATTACTTGTTTAGTACAGTTTCTTAAGTTTAATAAAAGCCATGTGTTGTTGCATAAGAGATATGTATTCACTAAACGAAACTGAGCTTGTATTTTTGTATGTAATTATATGTTCTGGTACGAATGTGTTTATACATGTGGCTATGCGAGTTAGCATGCTTTATTTATTCGCTAAATCCAACAGTAAATTCTGGAAATCGGTGTTGTAAGTGTTTGGGAATGTAGCCTTTGTCTCTGCAGTTGATCTCTGTAGACGGTCGATGAGATCGGGCAGATTGGGGGAGCTGCAAGACCACAAGTAGTTCAATGCTTCGAATTTCTGTGCGATTTGTAATTGATGGTTGTCCATCAGCGAGTCGTTAACCACTGCGATCAGTGGTTTATGTAACCGTAACGCGTCTAAGATCGAGCCTGTGCCGGAGTGCGATATGATGAGATCTGTGTAGTTTGTTATTATATCTTGTATGTTACTTAAGAATTCGATTCCAATAACTTCCACAGCGACGTCATTGACGTTGAGAGAACGATGTAGAATCGATGAGTCCGTGACAAACACAGAATCCTGAATGGTAGTGCTGGGGTGTTTCTCCTCACGGACTTCAATTTTGGAAGAACCGAGCGAATCCAGCAGTGTCTGGAACGCCGCAGTGTAACCTTTCCCATATTGCAAGATAATTCTAGAGTACTGTAGATTTGTCAATTCCACGAGAAAGGGCTCACTGACAACGATCTCTATGAGTCTTGGGAACGGGACAGTCGCACCGCAACTAACAAACAGAGTCTTTCCCATGATGGATGCACTAGTCTGCTGGAGTAGCAAAACGAGACTACCCTTCGAAAAGATCCCGAGCCCCCCATGGCAAACAAAACGCAAACGCAGCCCTTTATATACAGCGACGTCTCTCGGTAACACTGCTTTCAACTGCCTTAGCAGGTCGAGACACAGAGAGACCCATGCCGTGACCCGGCCGCCCACGTGACACCGTCGTTATTACCCGGACGCACCCTGTCGTCGCAAATTACAAACATTTCGAAAATGAAAAACGACAACCATCAGAGATGGCGTCTCTCTGCGGCTGCCTCTCTGCAAATAGAAAATTTTTATAAAAATTGAAACAACTTTCAACACAGAAACTCGCGCACAACAGCAAGGCTCGACGACGTTCGAAACGCGACACTGCTCACTCGACACTCTGCTCACTATGGGCATGCAACACACAATGCTATGTTCATACAAGATACATCGCTACTCTTACTACATCTGCAATGCAATACGATACATGTTCTTGCAATTGAGCACTTACAAGTTCAGTCAGTCTCGAGCGACATATAAACATATGTCCCATGTTCATGTTTACCTGCAATGTCACCTATGTCTGGCTGCTGCCCGTGTGCTGATTGCAGTTGTTCAATATCGTCTGTTATCTTCCAACTCGTCCTCTGTGTGAACACATTAGTGCATAATAAATTTTCATACATTGTTTTTTCACTGCAATTGTAACTAATTGTTCTAAAATCATTTTTTTCATGTCTTCTCTTTTTTGAAAAATTTCAAAAGTTTTTCATCCATCATAGTAAAACTTTTTCTTGGTAATTGATAATTAAATATTGTAGTCGAATTCTAGTTCAAGACTAAACATCATACAATTTTTATAATTGTATGATCAGTTTTGGATGTTCTTGCTTCTATATATGCGTATTTATATATATGTCTGTATAAATATTAGGATTGTAGCAAATACAACTTAAGATAAAACTAACAATAAACAATCAATAATTCTGGTGTGGTACATACATATTTATTTGTATCATTAACAAAGGTTTATATATTTTATTGTTTGTCTGTGTGTTTGTTTGTGTGGTCTGTTTGGTCATAGCCTTATAAGAAGTATAAAGAGAAAGGAAACAACACAACAAGGTTTTGCTCCCCATATATAGATTTATATATAGTTTGGTCATGACTGAAGAACAAGCTCAACAACAACCCATTGAAAAAGTGGACGGTTCGGAACATACGAATCATCACAAAAAACAAGCATATAAAAAACAGAATAACTATAGTCAGCATGGTCCAGGGAATTCTGCAACTGCTGGTGCCGGCATGAGAAACTACCAGAATGGTTATACTAAAAACTATAACGTTAGAAATGGAATGAATCCAAATATGGTTCCAAACATGCAATGGCAAGGTTATTACGGCGTTAATCAACCGATGTACTACGGTGCGGGTGCTGTTCATCATGCATCGGCTGTCGAGGAGCAAAGCGTCGTGTCTTCTGCAACTAAGAAGATAGAAATTACTACAAAGACAGGAGAACAACTGGATTTATCTGCGATTCACAACAAGCATGCACAAGTGGCTGCTAAGATCCCAAATGCTAAGAAGGAAGCCACTGCGATCGAATCCTCCGAGACTCCAAAACAATCTCAACCGGAAGAGCCAGTTGCGGAAGAAGCACTATCAGAAGCTGAAAAGAATAAGAGAATGTTCTTGGAGCAAATTAGATTGAGAAAAGAAGCTTTGGAAAAGAAGAAGAAGGATTCTGATAAACCAGTTGAAACGGAATCTCCTACTCCAGTTGGTACTGCTCCAACCGAAGAGGCTCCAGTCAACGCAGTCAAGAAAGAATTAACTTTTGCTGAGAAATTAAAGTTGAAGAAATTACAAAAAGCTCAAGAAGCAGGTGAAGATATTCAAAAAGAAACTATCACCGCTGAACCAGTTGCTGAGCCAGTTGCTGAGCCAGTTGCTGAGCCAGTTGCTGAGCCAGTTGCCGCACCAGATGCCGCACCAGATGCTGATGTCGAAGCCACTTCCGAAGCTCAACTAGCTGCAACTGGAGAACAAACTGAAGAAACTGCCACAGATGCCTCTAAGTCACCAGTAGAGAAGAAAGAGGAACTTGAAAATGGAACACCAGCCTTCGTGGAAGATGAATCGGATACCAGAATTAGAATGACTGACTTCTTGAGTCTACTGACAAACGCTTCCAATGTCCAAGATATTTACGCTTTTGAATACTCTGAAGATATTGAAAGGCCAGATTCAAGATACAAGAAGGAACACATCAAATACACTTATGGCCCAGGTTTCTTGCTGCAATTTAAAGATAAAGTTAATGTGAAGCCAGATGCTGAATGGGTACAAAGTACTGCATCAAAGATCGTTATCCCATCGGGTATGTCTAGATCTAATAAACCCAGAGATGGAAAGTTTGGTATGGGCAGCCGTATCGGTAGCTCTCGTGACTTCGGTAAGGCTGGTTCATTAAGAAACATGGAAGGTAGATCAGGTTCTAGAAGTGGTTCTAAGAGAAAGTCAAGAAGAAACGGTGAAAAATCAAACAGGGCTTACACTTCAAGAAAGGATCGCGAATTACAAGCCGAAGCTTCCGCTAGAGATGCTCCAAAGGTTGAAGTTGCTCCATTGGTTCCAAGTGCTAACAGATGGGTTCCAAAATCTAAACAAAAACCAGTAGAAAAGAGATTTGCTCCAGATGGTGTTACTGAATTATTAACTAAAGATGAAGTTCAAAGAAAGATGAAGTCATTGTTAAACAAATTAACTTTAGAAAAATTCGATACCATCTCCTCTGAAATTTTAGCTATTGCAGATTTATCTAAATGGGAAACTAATGGTGAAACATTAAAGGTCGTCATTGAAGAATTATTCCGTAAGGCATGTGATGAACCACATTGGTCTTCTATGTACGCACAATTATGTGGTAAATTAGTTAAGGAATTAAATGAAGATATCAAAGATGAAGAAAACGAAGGTAAGGCTGGTCCTAAATTGGTCCTACATTACTTGGTCGCTAGATGCCACACAGAATTTGAAAAGGGTTGGTCTGATAAATTACCTTCTAACGAAGATGGTACTCCATTAGAAGTCGAAATGATGTCTGAAGAATATTACCAAGCTGCCGCTGCCAAGAGAAGAGGTTTAGGTTTGGTTCGTTTTATTGGTTTCCTATATCGTCTAAACTTATTAACCGGTAAGATGATGTTCGAATGTTTCCGTAGACTAATGAGAGATTTAACTGACAATCCTTCTGAAGAAACTTTAGAATCCGTTATTGAATTATTAACTACTGTTGGTGAACAATTTGAAACTGATAAATTTAATGCTGGACAGGCTGTTTTGGAAGGTTCTGTATTATTAGATAGTCTATTTGAAATTTTACAAAATATTATTGAGACTGGTAACATTTTGAGTAGAATCAAGTTCAAGTTGGTCGAAATTAAAGAATCAAGAGATAAGAATTGGTCTGGTTCCAAGAAGGATGAAGGACCAAAAACTATTTCACAAATTCATGAGGAAGAAGAAAGAAACCGTCAATTGAAGGAGTTAAAGAACAGTTCTAGAGCTGGTTCAAGACGTAATATGAGTAATATGAATAACAGAACTCCTTCTAAAAGAGATATCCCATCTGTTTCTAAAGACAGTTTCATTACAACTAGATCTTCTTCGAACAGACACTCACAAAGAACTCCAGTTAAGGAAGAACCAAAACAACCACAAATGTCGGCTTCCAACATGTTCAGCGCATTAATGGGTGCTGATGAAGATGACGAATAGATCAAATAATAGATTGTTTCTCAATTCAATTATGGTGCATTAATTAAAGTTTTTTAAATTGTAAAACTTAATTTCTAATTTTTAATATTTCTCTAAATTATTTTTATGATTTCTAAGACCTAGCAAATCAGATAGTCTTTAATCATAATGTCAAATTAAATATAAATATAGATCATTGAATAATTTGTATAATAATTAAATAACATAAAAAAATTCACTGCTATAAACTAACAATCGAATTATGTATTCTTCTATAAATGCTTAAAAATTGTGAAGTTGTAGTAAACTATATGTTGAATAATAATAATTTTAATTATTGAATCATTGGTCTATAAAGCATCTATTTTATAGAAATTTTTTCAGTTTCTGAGGAAAGTGAATTCAGTCTTTCTTCCTGAATTTTTCTTTGTCTTGCTAAACCTTCGTTTATTTTCTTCTCTCTTATTTCATCTTTAGTCAGTTTACGCTCTATTAAAATATCTTTAACCTCGTTAATAATTTCTTCTTCTATTTTATTATATAAATCCTGCATTTTTTTAACATTTTCCTCGAATTTAGTTAATGTTAAAAGATCTAACAACTCAATATATTTTGGATCTACGAATAAAACATTATCACCTTTAACTTCATCTACATATCCAATTGGCACGTCCAATTTAATGTTTATTCTAATGCCAACTAAAAAATTGGAACCTATCCCACTTTCTCTGAAGCCACAGGACATTGCTACATTATATAACTTGGAAGCCATAGCAAAGTCTCTACACTTTACATGTAAAATAAAAGGCTCGTATTTGTATAGTATATATCTGTTGTTACCATCTAGCCGACTACTAATATCAATCGAACTCTCAACTCTGAACTGGTTTTCTTTCTTAGCTTCGAGGAACCAGTTACTTATCTTGTTATAGTCATGACTAACATATAACCATCTACCACCTTCACCTTTACCACCCACTTTGGTAACACCTTTGATCATTTTAGTACCTTCTGCAAAGACACTTAATCTACCTGAGCATGAAGATGTGGTTACCATATCTATATGTGAGTTAATGAGGCGCATGATAGGCAAACATAATTCATCGATAGTACCCTTAGGTGATAAATCTGGCTGTAGAGAATTGATCTCCTTTAAAATGGCCTGTTTCTTTTGATCAAAAGCGTTCTGTTTGCTCATATATATTCACTGTTTTTGGATAGCTCTTCTCTGCAACCTATCGTATTTAATTAAATGTTTGAAGATGCAACTTATATTTCTTTTTAAAATGTTGTACTAACTTCAAATTATTTATTTTTATTTTCGATGGGCATCGATGAGAGGAACATAAAATATGTAGTACAGTTTTTCAGTAATTTAAAAAAATCAATTTAATATTAAAAAAACTATCATTGCAATGTAGGATAAACATCAAAGTGTTAGTTATAAGTTATTGAAAAATAGCTTGATATAAATAATTAATTAACGAAGTACACAGATAGCATAACAATAATTCAACATTATGGATAATAATAATGAACCAGGGACCAAAGCAATGGTCCTTCTAATGGGCTTAAGAAAGTATGTGTTCCCTTTATTCTACTATCCAACTATATATTATGATATTTAATTTTACTAACAGAAGTGTTTCATTGAACTTTTCTAGAGGTGGTAAATCATCAATTTGTAAAGTTGTATTTCACAACATGCAACCGTTGGACACTTTATACCTTGAGTCAACTTCTAATCCAACGGTGGAACATTTTTCAACCCTAATTGATTTAGCAGTTATGGAACTCCCAGGTCAGTTAAACTATTTTGAACCGAATTACGACTCAGAAAGGCTATTCAAGAGTGTCGGTGCTTTAGTATATGTGATTGATTCGCAAGATGAGTATATGAGTGCTATTACAAATCTGGCTATGATTATGGAATATGCTTATAAGGTCAACCCTTCTATTAATATCGAGGTTCTGATCCATAAAGTTGACGGTTTGAGTGAAGAATTTAAAGTAGATGCACAACGTGATATAATGAGACGAACTGGTGAAGAACTTTTGGAGTTAGGCATGGATGGTGCACAAGTTTCTTTTTATCTAACATCTATTTTCGACCACTCTATTTATGAAGCTTTCTCTAGAATTGTACAAAAATTAATCCCTGAGTTGTCATTTTTAGAGAATATGTTAGATAATCTAACTCAACATTCTAAAATTGAAAAAGCATTTCTATTTGATATTAATTCTAAGATATACGTCTCAACAGATTCTAACCCTGTCGATGTGCAAATATACGAAATATGTGCTGAATTTGTTGATATATCGATTGATCTGCATGATCTTTATAAAGCAACAGCAAACAATAATAAGATTCAAGATGGTAAAGCTCTCCGTCCCAGGGACTTAAAGAATGTCTCTCAATTGGAAAATGGTACAATACTTTATTTAAGACAAATGATCCGTGGCCTAGCATTAGTAGCCATCATTAGACCCGACGGTATGGATATGGAGAGTTGTCTAACAGTGACTGATTATAATGTTGATAATTATAAGAAGTCCCTTGAGGAAGTTTGGGCTGACTCTAAAATAACTACTTCAAATTCTTTTATAACACAATCATGAATGGTTTATTAACTAGTATGAGTACTTCAAAGTATGTATATAAATAGTATTGGAGTTGTTCTCATGACCAAGGAATATTTAAATTATATAGCACCTATGCAATTACGAATTGAAATTTACATTTTTTATGATCTATAGGAGTTCATTTTATTGATACTGGGAGAGACGAGTGTTACGTTGACACAGTTATACATTTGGTAGGATGGTTATTATATTAACCCTATTAAAAAATAAAAAGAAAGTAAGCACTCACGGAGGGGGTCGAACCCTCAATCTTCTGATTAGAAGTCAGACGCGTTGCCATTACGCCACGCGAGCTTAATTTCTTGCTTGCAATTTGTTTAATTTTAGTATAAACTTATTTATAGGGTTAAATTTTTAGATTTCCAGAGATTTAAGTACTGGGTTCTTGCCTTTTGAGTGAAATTTAGTAATCTTTTGGTGTATTCTCAGCATTAAATCTAATAATGTATATATTATAATTAATTGATAATTAATTTAATAAATAAGTTATAGTAAATAAATATAAATAAATAACATGTAAGGAAATACCGAAAAATGATGTTTCGCATTTTCTATGTATGTGCATGATTAATGACATAAAAATTTAGGCCAGCATAAAACTTAAATCCTCGATAATTTATGCCTTGTCATTTTTGATTTTGTTTAAAGCAGAACCAGCCTTGAACCATTCAATTTGTTCCTCATTGAATGTATGAGTTAATGGACAGTCCCAAGCTTCGCCACTCTTTGGATGAACTCTCATTGTTACAATCTTACCTGGAGCTAATTCAGCTAAACCTAAAATGTCGATCTTGTCATCTGGGTTGATCTTGTCATAGTCAGCTGTATTCTTGAAGTTTAATGGTAATAGACCTTGTTTCTTCAAGTTGGTTTCGTGGATTCTAGCAAATGATTTTGTAATTATAGCAAATGCACCCAAGAATCTTGGTTCTAAAGCAGCGTGTTCACGAGAAGAACCTTCACCGAAATTTTCATCACCGATTACAACCCACTTATGGTTAGTGTCTCTGTAGTCTCTTGCGGTGTCTGGAACACCTTTATATTCACCAGTGTAAACATTCTTAACAGAGTTAGCCTTCTTGTTTTCAGCGTTGATAGCACCAATCATATAGTTATTAGAAATGTTTTCCAAATGACCTCTGTACTTCAACCATGGACCAGCCATAGAAATATGGTCAGTAGTGGTCTTACCTAAAGCTTTAATTAAAATAGGCATGTTCAAAGCATCTTTACCATCCCAAGGAGCAAATGGTTGTAATAATTGCAAACGGTCAGATGTTGGAGAAACTTTCACGGTGACTTTGGCACGTTCTTGTGGTGGTGCTTGATAAGTATTCTCACCTGGATCGTAACCATTAACTGGTAAACCTACACCAGATGGTGGTTTCAACAAAAATTCGTTACCATCTTTATCCTTTAATTTATCAGTTAATGGATTGAATCTTAAATCACCTGCAATTGCAAAAGCAGTTGTAATCTCAGGAGAGGCAACAAAAGAATGGGTATCTGGGTTACCGTCATTTCTTGAGGTGAAATTTCTGTTGAATGATGAGACGATTGTATTCTTATCACCTTTCTTGATATCTTTACGATCCCATTGGCCAATACATGGACCACAAGCGTTAGCTAAAACGGTACCACCAAATTCTTCAAAAGTTGCTAATTGACCATCTCTTTGGATAGTAGCTCTAATTTGTTCAGAACCTGGTGTAACAGTGAAAATAGATTTGGATTTCAAACCATGTTTAGCTGCATCTTTAACAATAGAAGCAGCACGAGACATATCTTCATAAGAAGAATTGGTACAAGAACCGATTAAACCGACTTTCACCTCTAATGGCCAGTTGTTCTTAACTGCAACGTCCTTCATCTTTGAGATTGGAGTGGCTAAATCTGGAGTAAATGGACCATTAACATATGGTTCCAAAGTGTTCAAATCAATTTCAATAACTTCATCATATTCAGCACCTTTATCAGCCGATAATAAATCACCTTTATATAATTGTGCAAATTCAGCAATCTTATTACGTTTTGTTGCATCTAAGTAATCAACCATTGATTTATTGAATGGGAAAACAGATGTAGTAGCACCGATTTCGGCACCCATATTACAAATGGTACCCATACCGGTAGCACTGAAAGTATCAACACCTTCACCAAAATATTCGACAATTTTACCTGTACCACCTTTAACAGTTGTGATACCTGCTAATTTTAAGATTATATCCTTTGGAGAAGTCCAGCCGTTCATTTTACCTGTTAATTTAACACCTAAAATCTTTGGAGCTTTTAATTCCCATGCTAAGTTACTCATAACATCAACTGCATCAGCACCACCAACACCAATGGCCAATTGACCTAACCCACCTGCATTTGGAGTATGTGAATCAGTACCAATGATCAAAGCACCTGGGAAAGCATAATTTTCCAAGACAATTTGATGAATAATACCGGAACCTGGTTTCCAGAAACCCATATTATATTTTGCAGTAGAAGAGGCTAAGAAATCGTAAACTTCTTTATTTAAGTCAATAGCTCTTTTCAAATCTTTATCACCACCAATTTGAGCTTGAATTAAATGATCACAATGAACAGTGACTGGTTTTGCAACTTCAGGTAAACCAGCAGACATGAATTGTAGAATAGCCATTTGTGCAGTGGCATCCTGACAAGCTACTCTATCTGGTCTTAATTTTAAGTAAGAAGTACCTCTAATAATTTCTTGTTCATGTGGTTTATCTAAATGACCATATAAGATCTTTTCGGCATAAGTTAATGGTCTATTTAATCTTTTTCTAACAATATCAACATATTCTAGATTTTGTTTATAATTGATAAAAGAATGATCTTCTAATAAATTTTGATTAACTTTAGAATCTCTTGTTAAACTCGATTTAATAGCAGTTGAAGAAAAGTTTCTTGATGCATTACTGCTAACATGCTTCCTTAGGACAGAACGTGCAGATAACATTATTAATTATTATTATTATTAATCTGTGTTTTTTTCTTGTCTAAGTTATCCTTCTTATTTTTTTATACAGATTTAAAATGTCCAAAAGTAAATAATAAAAAAAGGGGAAAAAACTGTTATGAATATATTATATATAAATTAATTAAAAAACCAATAGAATTATTATCTAATCGTTCTTATTCTCTCAGTTCAATCAACACAGGAACAAAACAACTATAATAATTTATTTTATGTTTTTTTTCTCAATTTAATTCCAACAAATAAATATATTATACGTTCGTTAATATATATATATACATATACTAGCACTTCTCTTTAAATTAAAATTTAAAAGTTATTATTTATTGTTAGATGCGAATATAAAACGGTTAATTTGAGCCGGCGAACAATAGGATTAGCAATTAACCCTTATATATATAGAAATATAATATTAAAGATTGTGTAATTCATTTTTGTGTAACATTTCGTATTAATATTAATACTTAATATTAACAAAACCGAACCGGACCCTCCCCCACTACGAAGTCTGCCTAGAACCTACCAAAGAAACTCGTTCACTGAAGAGTTGCATATGCATATGCATATATGTACAGATGAGATTGACTACTATTACTATGTCTTACTATGTCTTACTATGGTAATTCCTTACTTAGTGCATTAGGGAAATTGGAAAAAATCACAAAAACCACACAGAAAACACATCACGCACACCGTTTTTCTCCGACCTTTATTTTTGTGTTTCTTGTATTCGATTGGAGAAGATTGGCCCAATTAACTGTTTTACAATTTTCAATATGGTGATGGTGATGAGAGAGAACGGTTCATTGGACAGGGCAATTTGGCTGATTTTCTGACTTTCTGCTTTTACTGGATGGCTTTTTTAATTGTAGACAATGCCATTTGTTTAGAAACCGTGTAATATTGAGAGTAAGAGAGAATGGCCCGTATGAAAACCAGGAAGGAAAATCGGGATTTAACTGATTTAGGGTCATCTGATCTGAAGATACACTTGCTCTTGGTGGTTCTTGGTGGCTCGCTTGTTCTTTGAATTGCATGCTTTTTGATTGGCCCTGTGCAAGCATTGTAGTGATGTGGGGCGTTTATTTGTGTAGTTTATCTATGTGGGTAAAGCAGACGCATGGAGCGTCGGAGGGAAACGAGTGAGATCTCTGTTCAATTCATCCGAGGAGTCTCTGAGTCTTTCTCTCTCTCTCTCGTAAGAACGTGACGTGACTTTCTTTTTTTTAATTTGGTTCAATTAAATGGCCGTAGAGGATCACTTTTGTTGTGTTTTATTGTTGCTTGTTTGTATGTTCTACACTTTGCCCACTGCCAGTCGCTCTCTCTGGAGCTTTTCCCCCGCGAGACCTCCCCTCCCCCTCCACTGTTCCAGAAGCACCGTTCTCATAGCTCGTTCGTGTATGCGAGCGTTGACGGTGTTGTTGACGGTAGTGCCTTTGCACTGGCACATTGTAATCACGTTTTTTAATTGGTCATTGATTTTCTATTTTCTTGACTTGCTTGTTTTCTAACCTTGTAGATTTCTTTCTCACTCGCTCTCTCTAAAAAAAGAGAAAACTAAGATATCCGATGTTCGGATATTCAAATATCAGATCATGTGATGGCACAATGTGCTTTTTTCTGTTAAGCACGTGTGGATGTCCACGGTCCGGGTTATGTGTTGTGGAAGGTTCAGATAGTTTGTATTGTGTCGGAAAAAGGTGACACAAACAGAAAACTCTGACATCTCCATATCCACACCTATATATATATATATATATATATCTGTAGATATCTGTATATGTCTGTCGGTTTGTACGCAAATATGTACTTCTATTTATTTTCTTTTACCATAGAAGTCAACTAATATCACAACTTCACAACATGAAATTGCCTTTAGTGTTTCTAGTTTCAAGTTTGTTACACTTAGTAAGGTCTAGGGCACCATTAAATTCAAATATCACAAAATTACCAAGTAATGAAGCACCGTATATGAATATCTTTAATAATGGCACAAGGGGATACGTTGGGGATAAATCAAGACAGACGCCTTTCCCACAATGGTTGGCTGATTTTACTGGTTTATCTGAATGGCCAGGTTTGAACCCACCTTATATACCATTGGATTTCATTGATTTCAATAAGATTCCAAATATACCACGTTATGGACAATCTGAATGCAATTCAAGAAGGAAACAACTTTTGAACAATAAAGACGTTTGTTCTTTCGATTGTGACGCTTGTGTTGAAAAAGATGACATCTTCACTTGTCCAAAATTATCGCAGACTTTCGATGATGGTCCATCGTTTGCCACTGAATCGTTGTTGAATCATATTAAGAATAAATCGACGTTTTTCAATTTGGGGATTAATATTATTAATTTTCCAAGTATTTACCAAAAAATGATGGATAGAGGTCATCTAATTGGAACTCATACTTGGTCACATCCATATCTACCAAATTTATCAAATGAAGATATTATCGCTGAGATAGAATGGTCAATTTGGGCAATGAATGCAACTGGTCATCATTTACCAAGATATTTTAGGCCCCCATACGGTGGAATAGATAATAGAGTACGATCGATCACTAGACAATTCGGTTTACAAGCAGTATTATGGGACCATGATACTTTTGACTGGAGATTAGTGGGAAGCAATAACTCAAGACATACAGAACGTGATATATATAAAAGTGTAATAAATTGGATTAGGAAGAAGACAGGACTAATTTTGGAACATGATGGTGCATTCAAGACCGTTGAGATTGCTAAAAATATCTACGATTTAATTGGCCCTGATCAATTAAATGTTGCAGAATGTGTAGGTGGTACTCCATACTTGAAAACTTTTCCTTCTTAATGCCTTAGAAACTTCACAAGAACATGACAGTTTCTTAATTTCTATTTTTAATTACTTTAAAATACACATCACAATATTTTTTTCTTCTTACTAAAATAAGGGGAAAAAAAGATAATTTTAAAATTCATTGTTTAGTTCAAAGGAAACGAAAACTTATCTTCAATTACAACTTATTAAAATAATTAAATGCGTACTTTAAATTATGTATAATATATTTCTATATAAAATAATCCATAGATTAGTATTATATTTTTTATTTTAAAGATGTTACTAATCTTCTTTCGTCACTACTATCCAGTTTCAATAACATTGAGATTACTGGTAATAGTTGATTTCTTTGATCTTTGTGTTCTAAGAATCCTAGTAAAACATTCTTCAAATATGCAAGTTTCTCATTTAATTCGGATTCTTTCTCAACGGATGAGGGAACAGTGGTCAATACGTTTACATTAGCTTTTGGCGGGTTATTGTTCAGTGCCGAAACAGAAACACTGGAGTTAGATCTGCTAGTTCTGTTTGATTCTCCAACTTTTTCCTCTTTCAATGTACTCAGTTGATTAGAAATTGTTCTATAATTCTTAGTGATTCGATCAAGTTTTTTGTTTAAATCATTGTTCAAGGACATCAATTCATCATTTGATTCTTGTAGATCTCTGACTTTCTTATCTGATTTTAATAACGACTCTTTTAAGTTTGATGTCACTCTTTCTAACTCTCCAGAGTCATTGCTTTGATGATCATGCTGGATTTTAATATCCTTATTCAAAGCATTAATGGTTTCAATCTCAGATAATAACTGTTTTTCACGCAATCGTAATGCATGGATTTCTGTATTAAGTTCATCACTAGCTTTTTTCCAATTTTGAATCTCTCTGCTAGTTCTACTATCTTGTAATTCCATATCAGACTGAATTTTATTTTTTTCTTCTAGAACTCTTTCAAGTTTATGTTTTATATCGACAAATTTAGATTCTTCGTTATTCTGAGCATCAGATAATAATCTACGCATAGTGGCAGCTTCTCTTGTCTTATCTTGGATTATATTAGCATATTCATTTATTTCATCTTCTAAATTGATATTATTCTTTTTTGTAGCTTCTTTTAATTTAAAAGTCAACTCTTCGCATTGTCTTTGAATCAATTCAACTTGATCATTTGAATTGGACTTTAAGCTTTGAATACTATCATATTTTTCTTGCAAAACTGATAATCTTTCAGATAGTTTACCATTTTCCTTGATATAATTCTCAAATGAAGCAGAACTGTTAGTTACAGAAGTTTTTAACTCATTATTTTGTTTTATTAAGTTATCTGATGACACCTTCAATTGTTCGTTTTCTTTTTTCAATGAATCAAATAACGTTTTGGTCGACTTTTCATCTTCAGTATATTTCTTAATTTGGTTTTCTAAATATGTGATTGTCTTTTCTTTTTGAACTAAATTAGTTTTCAATTGATTTTCTGATTTTTTCAACACAGCCAGCTCCTTCAATTGAACGTTTAGAACATTATTATCATTCTTTAACTTTGTTATTGTTACGTTGCTCTGGCTAATTGCTTGCTCGTGTGCAGTCCTTTGCTCATTTAATTTGCTGATGTTTTTCTTTAGATCAGTTATATCATCTTGATATTTCTTAATTGATGCCTCTAATTCATCTTCTTTATTCTTGAAATCCTTCAATAAAACCTCTTTCTCTTTATGTACTTCATCTAATTCAGCTCTCAAAGTATTGGAATCACCCGCATTATTTTCTTGTAATTTCTTTAATTCATCCTTAGCTTCAACTAATTCGTTACCTACATCACGAAGCATTTCTCTAACTTCCTCAACTTCATCTGTTTTTCCCTTCAGGTTTGCCTTTGTCTTAGTTAGTTCGTCTTGCAGACTTAAATGCTCTTTTTTTAAATTTGGTAAGGTCTCTGACTGTATCTTATCATTTTCTGATTTTAACTCTTCAAATTTAAGTTTAATATCTTCACATTGTTTATGACCTTCTTTAAAGTCATTAAATTCTTTCAATAAACTCTTGTATTCTTCATTATCCATGTCTTTCGAACCTGGAGCTGATTTTTCTTCAGCTACAAAAGAAGTATATTCTTCTTTTTGATTTGCAGGTTTCTTCTTGTTTTTCTTGTTTTTCTTCTTCTTACCGTTAGTGGAATTGGATTCATTTACATTAGAGATACTAGCTTGTTCTGTGTTCAATGGTGAAGATACGTTGTCATTATTTTTAGTATTTTCAGTATTTTCAAGATCACTTAACTTTCTCTTAAGTCCATTAATTTCCATATCCTTTGATTTAATTGATTCTTCGTAACTAGCTATCTTGATATTATTTTCTTTTAATTCCGAAGTTAATTTATCTTCCTTTTTAGATTTTTCGTATAATTCAGTCTTTTGATTCTCGATTATAGTATCTTTTTCTTCAAGATCTTTGGTTAACTTAGAAGTCTGGTCACGTTGCGTTTTAACGGTTGTCTTATGTTCTTCGCATTCTTTTTTTAGATCCTCTAATTCTTCAGTTAACTTATCGATTTGATTTTGAAGAGCATCACTACCTGTGTGGTGTTTTTCATGTGAAACTTCAGCATTCAATGAGGCATCTTTAGTTGAAGTATTGTTAGATTGTAGTGCTGATAGTTTTTTAATTTCATCATTTAACATCGCAGTTTTGTCATTTATATTTTTAAAAAAGGAAGGAAGAGAGTCGAGATCATCAATACTTGAAATTGGAGTATTTTCCATTAAAACTTTCTCGACATCTTGAAACTTTTCACTTTTAATTTTTTCATTCTTATAAGCTTGAAGTAATAAAGGGTATTTTTGTTCATATTTTTCAAATTTACGTAATTTAGTTTGAACTTCCTTTGGCAACCCACTATTATCATCTACAAACTGTTCTACTGAAGAATTGAGATCATCAGATAACCCTTTCGAGATCTCATCCGAAATATTCTTACCCAACTGGGATAATTGTTTAAACATAGTGCCACTGTGTTTTCCCAGTTCAAAAAAATAAAAATTTCTACCGGCCTAATCACTAAGCCCAAATGTCAAGTTAGTATCTTTTGTTTATTAGTATATATTTATTATGTCACAATATCATTTGAAACAATTTACTCAATAATATACATACTAAATTATAAAAGTTAGGTAAACATTTATTAGCCGTTCTGATTTTTCATAATTAAGAGACATTTCAATCGAATGAAAAAAAAAAAACACTCTCTTACAGCCTTCACTTTACCCGCCCATTTTCAAATAGGCCCCAGTGATATGAATTTAAAGTGTCTAGTGTCTAATGCCAGAGCTATGTATGATATATGATGTTAATGAATCAATCAAATATAGTATTGTCATGATTTATATAATATTATTATTGCAACTTGTTTTATTATATTATTTTTTGAAATATTAGTATTCTATACTACATATATTCTACTATTATATACAATTTTTTGTAGAGAGAGTGTTACATTCGATCAACAATTGTAATGTCTACATTATGTCAAATTTTTTAAATTTGATTTATCAGGTATGTTTTTTCTTGCACTCTTGATCAAAGTGAAGATTTATTTTTTTAATTATTTTAATGATTTTTTTATGATATCTTTAATATAGGAAATTTTAATTGGAAACTTGTATATTCCGTGTTTGTGCAGTACTTTTGAAATTGTTAATTCATGTCAGGTTATTTCTTGACGTATCTTACGTAATTGTTACATTATATTACGACTTTCTACTAGCTTTAGAAATTATTGAACTGTCTGCTCTTGGCTCAATTAATAAAGAAAGTTCGTATTGGCGCTCAATATGAGGCACATTTAGCTATTTTTTCTTGGATATAGTTATAAACTTCTGGGACTTTTGATAAATTATACTGGTTTTTCTTAAATTTAATTATTTCATTTGTAATATCAAAAATTTTCGATCTCTTTTGGAAATTTAAAATTAGCTGATCATGATCTAAAAAGTCTGGATTGCCAGTGACTATAAATGTCAAATCAGATAAGAATATACCAAAAAATGGTATACAAGGTGTTGACTTATTAATGGATTTTAACGCATCTCTATAGTTTGAAAAATTTTTGCTGCTATTCATCAGTTCATTCAACTTTTTTAACCTAGCAATATAATTAGACTGAACTAACTTCCATGTTTTCGACAATCGATAAATTGAGGATGAATAAAGGGCAGATATGATAGCCGTTACTGCTGAAAAGTCTTTCATTTTATGACAATTATCAGCAACATCAATGAAAAACTCTATCAATTTTTTACGTTTCTTTATATCAGATTTTTCAACTATGGAATATGAAACAAAATTTGTTAACGTATTTGCAAAACAAATAAAATCACTTATATTTTTCGAACACTTATTTTTATTATCACACCATATTCTGTCAATACAATCAGATGCAGAAATTGCTGAATAAAGTTCTTCTCCCATAATTGTAAGTTGAGTGCTAAATACATAAGGATCCATCTCATACAGGCTTAATCTTTTTCCTAATTTAAATCTTGCGATGTTCACAATTGGTGAATGAGAAAAAGAATTTTCGATTTCATTACGTCTGTCTGTCGCAAAATTTGTTATCTTGGATGTATCGGTATGAATATTTTCAACAAAAAATCTATTGTCTTCTTCCTCGTAAAAATTTTTTAATAGCTCAATCTCTCTTTTTTCAGTTACACCTTGATTTTTACAAATATCCAGATATATGTCCCTTAAATTTGATGAACCTGGTATATTCTCATAAACAGTAAAATTAACAAATTTGAAAAATAAATTATTAGCATCATCATTCATGATATGCGAATCGAAATAGGCGGCAGTCCAAAAATTCGAAAAGAATAATAATAAAATCTTAACTATGTTTACTTTGGTTTCAAACGATTTTCCTTGTAACCATTTGTTGTATTCATCATAATTTAGACCATCTGGAGCTTCTTGATTATATCTGTAAATTAAAGACAATAAAAACTCTTTTATTCTTTCAGGAATTCTCGAACTACCTTTTTTTTTGAAAATAGTCTTAACCGTTAATAAAAATATTAATATGAACCGTGTGTCTATAAATTGGTGGTTCGCCAAATGTTCTACTAAAGCAATAATTGGACCACCTCTAATTCTGTCACGGTTATCTAAAATTAATTCACGTTCATAATCTAATTGTAAAAACCATGAATAATTCTTCTGCTCTTCCAGTACTTTATTAATGTCCTTAGAGTTATCATCTGGTAATAAAGAGGTGTCATTAAATGAAAACCAATTTGCTTCAGTAACTTCATCTTTTGTTAGTTCTTTTAGTAAATCGTTTTTCATTGTTCTGGCAGCATAATTCAATAGTAATTCTCTTTCTTGTATTAATTTACCTATATAAACGCAACAATGAGAGGCCAATTTGGCGTATTGTTGACAAGAACTTTTCGAAACTTTTGTATAATCTGAAAAGGCAATGTCATTGTTCTCAACGTCTCTTTCTACTAGAGTCTGGTATAATTCGTTACCTTCTAAAGATTTGCTCCAGGTTTGACTTGACAACCTAGGTTCATAAAAATCAGGATCATGGTTTGGTTTCATTGAATTAAAAGTGTATGGGTCATTCAATGTAATTTGCTGTGCACACATTATAATTTTTGTAATAATATTGTGCAGTGATTGTTTGATGTCAAAAAAATCGATTAACAGGTCAGAGATGACTTCGACTGATTGTAGTAAAAAATCTCTAGTTTCCATGTCCAAATTTAATTTAAAGTCATATTCGCTATCAACGTCATTTACTATATCAGAATTACTCGATCTTGACTCCAAGGAGTTATTACTGTTGCGGTTATCATTATTAATAAAATCATCCACAATGACTAACAAATTATAGAAGAAGGATAGATCTAATAATTCTAATAGACCAATTAGTGATAAATTCGAATTAAATTCATCATATGCCTTCAGGTTAATTTCTAAATCTCTTTTAATTGATTGTGGTTCATCAAGAATATTGATGTGTTCACTATCATGTGCAAAGACCTTATCGTTAATTTGATTGGCTCTCCTTGTAGCTTCTTCTAAAGTTTCTCTATTTAATGAATATATTTTTTTTGGAGTTGCTACAGATGAAGACTTTGTAGAGTTAATCGAGGAGATGAGTGAACCTCTTGTCATTGTTGAAAATCTCATTGATTTCGATTGGTTTTGATAACTATTCCTTTTAGAATTATCGGTCATTGAAAACTGTTCATTTGATTTAATTGAGAATGGATTGATCCATGACCCGCCATGGAAAGAATCTTTGAGAAACCTCGGTACAATTTGTGGCAATTTCACTAAATTGTTTAATTTCTCTAGGGTTGTTTCGAAATGTTCCATGTCATAGTCCATATCGGATGTACTAGAATCAACGCTATATTTATTCAAAGTTATTAATCTGAAGAGAAATTTAAGGAGCATTGTCAGCTCTTCCAATTCAGTTTTTATTATGATTGCTATTTGGCCTGACCCGTAATATAATTGTTCTTCATCGTTTTCCCTTTCATTGTTCGAATTCGCTGAATTTAAATATAATGACATGTTTAATGATATTTTACCTATTAGAAATGTGATTTTCCTTAACGTTATTCTAATGTTTCTTTTAAGACTTTTGTAATTTTCCTCTGAGATATCTAAATCTTTACCTGTAATCAAGTTGAACGAGATCATGATGTGTATAAATTTGGAATGCAGTTGTTCTAGGCTTATCCACGCCACTGCAGGGTAGACTATTTCTCTGTCATTGGAATTCGCACCACTTGTGCAATCCTGAGAGTAGTATTTATTTAATGTTGTGATGTTTTCCAGTATTGCATTGTAAAGATCCTTCCATGTGGTGATATCAAATTTATTTCTAATATATGCTGAGTCTTCAATTATTGCAGTATTCTTGGTGTCCCTTTGATTTGACTTTGTCTTCTGAAAGAGATTATTTTGCTTAAATGCAGTATTGAGTGGATTACTTTTCGAGTTGTAGAAGTTACCAGAATACGGTGATCTACTAGGACCTTTATGCAGCGCCAAGTTTGGGTCTGACGCAGATATGCGCTGGGTTCCTGAATTTGAATTCATCGGAGAAATGAACATCCCGTCATCACTATTCCTCAACGAGTCAGCGTTATCAACATGTATCGCGTCCTCGTTATCCCTAGCAGTCTCCGTGTCTGTGTCGATTGCATGCGAAAGCGGGAAAATATTCTGGTCTTTGATGCTGTCACTGCTATGGACGCTCTTTGGAATAGTTCGCTTAGTCTGTGTCGTGTCTCTCTCGTCGATGCTCGGTATCTGCGACTTCAACTCCACTAGAGTGTTATTGTTGTGTATTAAACTGCTTGTGCCCGAGGACACGCTGTAGGACCTCCTGTTCCGGCCTGCAGAATGGTTTCTCCTGTGGATTTTCAGTGGAGCGACAAAATTGGATGGCACCCAGCCTCTGTGGACCTCCATCGGGTGGTCTGCAAGGTAGAACTTGTTTGGAAACGGCTGCACCGGCGAGTTGACGATCAGTCCATCCCACCAACCGTGTTCCAGTTTCCTTATTATGTAAATGACCTCTTTCTCCTTGAATTGAAGATATCTGGCCACCTTAGCCGGGTTCTGGGCCCCTCCATGGGAGTAGTCTGGACTGTCGTAGAGTGCCACTACCGTGTCCAGTACCTTCACCGTCGTGAACTCATTGTTTGCAGCGGCGTATCCATTTCCAGAATGAACATGATCGGTCTGCATGTCTCTATAAGAAAAATTATAGCGGGGGGATGCGTATGTAGTATTGCAATAAAGACGCCTGGTCCAGTCTGAATGTGTTTAGCGTGCGTGTGTGGGGAGACTCTGTAAATATTTCAATTAACCGTCCTGCTTTAAATCTGGTGCAGCTATGTGCTAAATTTCACCATAACCTTCGAGACGCAACGTACCTGTAACCTTTTGCAAATACACACATACATATATATATATATATGTATGTATGTATGTATGTATATGCACATGTATTTAAATAAGTGCATGTCTGATAACAGGTGTAATAAAAATAGAGTATATATATATGAGCGTATAGCGGAACTTTTATGCCATGGATAATCCGGCTGTTATTTGCAAAAGTGTTCTAACCGAACGAACGTGCAATGGTGGATGATTCAAAAAGGCCTTTGGCATGCTGGAGCTTATACAGCATAGTTACGCTTCGGTGCTGTCAAGACCGTCGTAGATCCTCGGGACGGTGCCGTATGGCGTGGAAACTAGGCATTCCATGCTGTCCGCATGCGTTTGTGTGCACGGGACGCGATAAGGAAGAGCGCAAACGTGCGAGCACACAGAGACGTCTCCAAAAAGGGGACAGAAGAGGACAGTTTCTAGGGACGATTGTGCGTCTGTGCTGCGCGCGAGCGGAGAGCGTACTCCGAAAGAACAGCCATTATTATGTAATGGTGTGCTGTCGACCAGCGTGTCCGGCGTGGGGTGTCCGCTCCCCTAATTGACGACGCGCCGTCTGTTTGCACATTATCAAATTCCATGGTGCCACCACGGTGACATCATTTGGTGCAGCGGGCCTTCTCGGCGTGCACAGCCCATGGAAGGGCGATCACTCTGAACGGTTTTGGTATTCTATCATTTTTTCCACAGCGGCAATGGGTGTTCTCCAACGACACAGCAGAGACACCGCCAAGGCATAGGAGGTGTAAGCGCTCGCGCGCCCTGAAGACAACTTCTGGGTGGTGGTGTCCGTCCATCCAACCGCGATTGTCGAAATCCGAAGTCTCTCGCTCTCGCTTGCATGGATGGCACCCCTGGAGATACTTCTTCCTTGGCACTCGCCCATTCAACGCTGTTGTGCTGTTCACCAAGAGCCCTCTCACACGCCTCGCTCGCCCCTCTAAATGTCATTTTGAAGGTGACAAATGCAACATTATTTCTCGCAACTCGCACTGGAAAAGCCTCACGTGGCTTCCTGTAGTCTCGCTCTCGTTCGTGTTAAAGCCGTCGGGCAGAACATGCTGACGTTGGAAGCCGCCTTTTTTCCCATTTTTGGAAGGCGGGTAAATTCCGTGTCCGGGTCACGTGTTGTTTTTTGCTGTTGCCCTGTCCTCGTGACTCCGAAACAAGGGCCTCGACGCTATTGCAATCCGTTCGTATGCAGAAAAACAGAAAAAAATTTTGAGGAAAATGCAATTGCATTCACACCCGTATAACTGGCATCTACAAATTGTGTTATACAGTTGTGAGCTTAGGTACGTTTCCGTTCGGTCAATTGGCATGCCACGAGAGCCACATCACAGTTGACACACATATACATTCCGGAATGTCTGAACAGGCTGCTACCGCTACAGAAGTCCCAAAGGAGGAACAACCAGTTGTCCTGGGCGAAGATGGCCAACCTCTATCGAAAAAGGCGTTGAAAAAACTGCAAAAGGAACAAGAAAAGCAGAAGAAGAAAGAGGAGACTGCCCGTAGATTGCAGTTGGAAAAGGAGCAACGTGAGAAGGATGAGGCAAGTGCTCCGGATTCCGCTGCCGCCAACTACGGTAAGTTGCCGTTGGTTCAATCTCTGCCAAGCGCAAGAACTAACGAGTCAAGAATCAAGTTCGAAGACTTGACGGAGGACATGAACGACAAAGAGGTCCTCTTCAGAGCTAGAGTACACAACACGAGACAACAGGGTGCTACTTTGGCATTCTTGACATTGAGACAGCAAAGCCAATTGATCCAAGCTTTGCTCAGAGTCAACAAGGAGGGCTCCGTCTCCAAGAAGATGACTAAATGGGCTGGTTCTTTACACTTGGAATCCATTGTCTTGGTCCGTGGTGTTGTGAAGAAAGTCGACGAGCCAATCAAGTCTGCCACCGTCCAAAATTTGGAAGTTCACGTCACTCAAATCCATATCATCTCCGAAACTCCAGAAAACTTGCCAATTCTATTGGAAGACGCTTCCAGATCCGAAGAAGAAGCTGAAAGAGCAGGTTTGCCGGTCGTAAACTTGGACACTAGATTAGATGCCCGTGTTATTGACTTAAGAACTGCCACCAACCAAGCTATCTTTAAGATTCAATCTGGTGTCTGCCAGTTATTCAGAGAATTCCTGTACCAAAAGAAATTCATGGAGGTCCACAGTCCAAAGTTATTAGGCGCTCCAAGTGAAGGTGGTGCTTCCGTTTTCGAAGTCGCTTATTTCAAAGACACCAAGGCTTACCTAGCTCAATCTCCGCAATTCCACAAGCAACAATTGATGGTCGCTGATTTTGAAAGAGTTTTTGAAATTGCCCCGGTTTTCAGAGCTGAAAACTCCAATACTCACCGTCACATGACCGAGTTCACTGGTCTTGATTTAGAAATGACGTTTGAAGAAAACTACCACGAAGTGTTGGACACTCTAAGTGAATTATTCGTTTTCATCTTTATAGAATTGAACAAGAGATACAAGAAGGAGATCGATGTTGTCAGAAAGCAATACCCTGTCGAAGAGTTCAAATTGCCAAAGGACGGCAAGATGATCAAATTAACCTTCAAAGAAGGTATAGAAATGTTAAGAGCCAGTGGCAAGACTGAAGTCGGTGACTACGATGACTTATCCACCGAAAATGAGAAATTGTTAGGTAAGCTTGTTCGTGAAAAATACGATACCGATTTCTACATCTTGGATAAGTTCCCACTAGCAGTCAGACCATTCTACACCATGCCTGACCCAGAGGATCCAAATTACTCCAACTCCTATGATTTCTTCATGAGAGGTGAGGAAATCATGTCCGGTGCCCAAAGAATCCACGACTACGATCTATTACTGACCAGATTAAAAGCCCACGGATTATCTCCAGAAGACCCAGGTTTGAAGGATTACGTGGATGCCTTCTCTTACGGTTGCGCTCCTCACGCCGGTGGTGGTATTGGTTTAGAGAGAGTGCTTATGTTTTTCCTAGACTTGAAGAACATCAGAAGAGCCTCCTTGTTCCCAAGAGATCCAAAGAGATTGAGACCATGATCCATCCAGTATATACGCTAGCTTGCTACATCCACCACTACTATTACTACTACATAGAAGCCAAATACAATATACAAACCCCATATATATATGTCTATGTATTGACCGGGCACGTGACTATCACTGAACACGATCGCGATGCCGCGAGCAACATCCCTTTCTCCATAACAGCGAAATGAAAAACCAAATGGGAAACGTATATAAGCACGAGAGTGAGAAGTGCGTTGATATATGTGCCTGTCGCTGACTAACCGAAAGCTAGTAAGCAAACGTAAATAATGAGTGGTAATCCAGGTGGCTCGACGTTCAGACTGTCGCCAACTCCACCAGAGAGAGGTTCATTCCCATTGGACCATGACGGTGAATGCACGAATGAAATGATTGCATACATGAACTGTATCAAGTTAGTTAAAGGCGAAAACGGTGCCGTTAACTGCCGTATAAAAGCACGTGACTATCTGAAATGCAGAATGGATCATGGATTAATGGAACGTGACGATTTCAAGCACTTGGGACTTCCAGAGCCACGAGGCGCTGCCGCTGCCGCTGCCGCCACCACCAGTGATGGCGATGGCACTGGAGCCACAAAGAATGCGCCACCGACAGGCAAGAAGTTCGGTGAGCCGTAACGGGTGACTCGTTCCACTCTAATTAGACACTGTGTATGTTTTGTAAGGGGAGAGAGCGCATGTCTTTCCCATTCCATGTAAATAGGTAGCACACAATAGATAACCGAGACGGCTTTCGCTGCAACGTGCATGTCCATGCACCATCAGATCAATGGGAAGAGAATGTATAGCCATTGCCATGGATTACGTAACTTGAGCGTATCCGGGAACCGCATTTCCGACAGACAACGCAGGTCACCCGGCACCGGGCTTCTCTGTTTAGGGGTGGGGCAGTGGGCAGTGGGCTGGTGCCAACAAGACCCTTTGGAATTGAGTTAGCGCCTACGCTGTAGAAGCACCCACGCGCCCGCCTTATCGCGCCGCCGGCCGCTATCGTCTCTTTGCCGGCCAGGCCCCTCCGACTCCCCGCGGTTGCCGCGATAACCACCGCGACACCGCCGCGGCTGGCAAACCGCATGGGATTTTGTGGCAGTCTTCTATGTCCTAACCACGACGCTCCGCGCACGCGCCCACGCGCTTAACGCTGCATGATTCATTTTCTTGACGCTTTCCCCGCCCCTCCTTTCGCCCCCCCTTCCCTTCCCCGCGGCATTACATGACCATGACTGTCTCTCGCACGCGCGCAAGTGGCGGAACCAGACACAGAAATCGATCATCCCATGCCCAACCAGTCACAAAAACGACTTTCTTAATCAATCCAACGTCAACACCACTTTGAGGATTTTCGCTGACCGCACATTAGACATTATGCACGGTGACTACAACTCGATTTCTAGTAATAATCCATTTAAACGTTTTCTAAAACTCCATGGTCTCCATTATCCATTCAAATTACTATTTTAATTTTAACTCGAACTCTAATTGCCACAATTACGGAATCGATAATATATTGGATTTGATACGCTCTCATATATATATTCTTGCTTATCGCACTGCCGATTAGTAATAAAATATAGCTAAACTTCTTCATCCCCTCGCACTTCGTCGTAGTTCCAGGAGCCTAACGATATATATATAGAGTCTCTCTAAGATATATTTCACCCCCCGTTGTATGTGTGTTCATGCATATACTTATATCGGTGCATATCGAATCCATTAATATATATCCACACACGCATACACACCACTGTTTGGTAATATTCTCCTCTATTCAGCAGAGATGAGCGAAGCTAATAAAAACCCGATCTACGCAAGCAATGCGTACCCAGTCATTCTGAATGACCCGTTCAATAATAAGTTCGTCGACCTGACGGTAGCGTCTCAATCTGCCCGTAATGATCAGACGTCGCTGGAAGACAGGTCGGCCGCCCTCCCAAGGACAAGGAAGCAGAGGACAATCTCCTTGCCGCAACTGCCCTATTCGAAACTAGTCTATCAGTACAATTTCCCAGGGGACTCGGCATCCATTCCCAGGGCAAGCACCTTCCAGGGTGCCAATTTCAATACGGTGGAGACGGAAGATGAGTTGGTGAACTTGACAGGAGACTCGGCGATTACAATAGAGTCGAATAGACTCATCGATATAACCGTCGTAAGATCTCCTTCACCTGCGTCCAGGCTAGGCAGAAACAGGAATACTGACAGCATTGCCGCCACAGAGAGCAACAGCAGTAACGAGAGCATGCACAGCGGTGCAAGCAATAGCAAGCATGGTGGGCATATGAACGTTAACCAGTTCAAGAGGCGGTTGTCCTCCATGACGAGCAGGACATCGCACTCGAAGTTCTTTAAGAGTAGTAATAATAATATAATAGATGCAAATTTCAACGGCAGCAGTCAAGCTGATAACGACAACTACTTTCTTACCGACTCGAATGGGGCTCTCTCAGAGAGTGTCTCCAGGTACAAATCAACAGCCAGCAGCAGGTTGTCAGGGTCCTCCACAAGCGCAAACAATTTAACCGCAAACAATTTCAAAACAGAGAAAGATGGCCACTACCAATATAAGGACAACGATATTTTCTGTGACAAGAGGTTTGTCGTGAAAGAGTTGCTGGGCCAAGGTACTTTTGGAAAAGTCCTGAAATGCACAGACACATTGAATAACAACCATATGCTAGCTATTAAAGTGATAAAAGCAGTGGACAGGTATAGAGAAGCAGCAAAGACGGAATTAAGAATTTTGAAAACTATACAAGTAAATGATCCCGCAGGGGAGTTCCAATGTATACTGCTCAACGACGTCTTCGACTACAAAAATCATATTTGCATCGTCACTGAACTATATGGGAAATCAGTTTATGATTTCATGTGCTCTAATGCAATCGCAAGGTTCCCTGGATCGCAGGTTCAGGCAGTCGCAAGACAACTTATTAGATCAGTCTGTTTCTTACACGATTTAGGAATAATACACACAGATTTGAAACCAGAAAATATATTGCTCGTAGATGACCAGAAATATCTAACGAGACAGCTGCCAAAGGAAATAGTCAACCACTTAAGCGTAAGAAGAAAGAATGCCAGCGATGGTGGCATTCAAAAGATTCTAAAGAACCCAGAAATCAAAATCATAGATTTCGGATCTGCTATCTTCTACAACGAGTACCATCCCCCAGTGATTTCAACAAGGCACTACAGAGCTCCAGAAATTATTTTGGGCCTGGGTTGGTCCTTTCCTTGCGATATTTGGTCTATCGGCTGTGTTCTAGTAGAGTTAGTCACTGGCGAATCTTTATACCCAATTCATGAAAATTTAGAACATTTGGCAATGATGGAAAGAATTAACGGTACACAAGTACCCTCTAAATTGGTAGAAAAAATGTTTTATAAAATCATGTCAAAACTTGGAAACCTGCCTGCCGATATTTCTACCACTGTTGCTAAACATTTTGATAAAAGCACTTACCAATTAAAATGGCCAGAAACTAATAAGAGAGGAGAAATTGTCTCCACAGCAAAATCGATTAAAAGAGTTAGAGATGGATGCGATAGGATCGATAAATATCTCTCGAAGAAAATTAATCAAGACTTGTACGGGAACAATCCTCTAATGGTCGATTTAAATTTATCACCGGAACAAAATTGGAAACTTATTAAGTCAAAATTATCAAGAATGGATGGGTATAAAAATTCACCTTGTAACTATAACAATTACTACCATCTCGATAATTTCAACTTAAATGATAATACGAATTTAAACTACTATTATAAAAACGAAGATGGCTCAGATAGCCTTTCATCAGGTAATGATATGCCACAGTCTAGCTATTTAACAACGGGTGAATTAAATACAACGCTTACAAATGAAAAAAAATTATTGACAAAGGAAACGTTCTTATTTTGGTACTACTTCACGGACTTAATTAATAAAATGTTTGAATTTGATCCGACTAAGAGAATAACTGCAAAGGAAGCATTGGAACACGAATGGTTTAATTTAGGTATACTCGACGATGGTATAACCAGTTTCAACGATTATTTATCTTAAGATCGGTCTAGGGAAATGTAAAATACACTGCATTATAAATTTTCAATATATATATTCTAATTTAGGTAATTAAATAATTTACAAAACAATTGATATCACAACCTACTGCGACGTATCACATCACAACAGTTTTCATAACTTTAGTTGTATGTTAGAACTACTGGCATAAACTTAAAAGTCATATGATCGTTGTTCTTGTTTACTCCCACTTTATGGATTCATAAGCCATCGTATTGAAACTTCTCAATCAGAATACACCTTGTTCTGTCGCAACCATTCGTGAACTGACATTGACACTAAGTAACAAATTATAAAAATTTACTTTCATAAATAGATCATTATGTACGAACTGGCTGTTCCATTTTGACAAAATCTCATAGATTTAACATATGAAATATTTAACACAATAGATAAATGTATCTTTAAGCCATTTACAATTTATAATATATTATAATTTACACTCAATTTTAGGAGACTTACACATTATCATAATCATATCTATATATTTGATTAAGGAAGAAGTGATATCCAACTTGTACATCCAAATAATCTTTAAATACCGAAAACTGTAAGACGCTCGCCAACTTCATCTTTCCCTCAATGAACATTTGCAAACCAATTATAAATAAACCAATTTGGAGGCCGGCACGTCTGATTACATATTTGCACTCTGGTCCTCGTATTAGGGGTATAAAAAGAGATCCAGAGTCTTATTTGAAGAATCCAAAGGGACTGTCTTACAATAATATTAAAAGTGATGAATATCAACAGACAATTAGAAAAGCATTAAACTTAGAGAAATATGATATTAATATGAGTGATGATCTGTTATTACAATGTTTAACTCATAAATCATTTGCACATGGGTCAAAACCATATAATGAAAAGTTATCACTTTTAGGTTCTCAATTTTTAAAATATCAAGCCTCAATATATTCTATCAACCAAAAAGATACAACGAAGAAAGATTCCACAAATATTATAGAAAATGATATCAATGGTCTAGATTTCACAAATTTAGGAACGTCTTTCTCAAAATTACTGATCTCCACTGCTGTACTTTCAAAATTTGTTAAAGAAAAGAAACTAAATTCATTAATCTTTTGGAAAATGAGGGATAATCTTAAAATAGATATGAAAGGTAGTGGTGAACCTCTAGTTTGTAGCACGGTATTAAATGCATTGATAGGTGGTATGTTGTCCACAAATGGTATACAGAAAACTAAAAATTTCATTGAAAAAGAATTATTGAACAGAGAAAACGATATATCATTGATCAAATTGGCAAATGCTCATTCTGAAAAACACCAATTATGATTTTTTTGGCTAAATTACGAAACCAAAACTTAAGATATAATTGCATCTTCAGTTTTTGTAAAAATGATAAAAAAGAAACTGGTATAGGATTCCTGTACATTTATTAAACTTTATGCTAGAACCAATTTGAAAACCTAAAAACAAAACGCATACTGTAAATAAGGTAATGTTTTTTCGTTAAGAATTTAATTATAAATTATCTAAATCTGTAAATAATATAATGACTTCTATATAAATTAAAATACAATGTATATTTATATTATCTAAATAGTTAATTTTAAAACTGATTTTTTTCTAGGGTATGATAATGTCCAAAATTCCATATAAAAATAGGAAAAATAATAATACAACGCAATTGATTTATGCATATTGAAAAAATTATGTGGAGGTAAAGAAATCTGTTCTTAATTCTCATCTAAATTAGCTTGTTCGATGCTCTTCACTAACTCCTTAGTGCATTTAGCAATATCAAATGCAATACCTGCTAAACGTTGTTTATATTGTTTGTCTGCCAGATCATTTTCTTTAAATGATGAAGCTGAGGAGGCTTCTGATACTAATTCACAAAGAGTTGTTATTCTTGTGATACAATCTTCGAGACTTTGAATAATCCATCCACAATGTTCCCTCAATTTAAAATTTCTTTTCTGCTCCATACCTGCAGAAGTGGCACTCATAATTAAAGTAATTACGGAATTAATTGAAACTGCATCCTTTCTCAAACTACCTTTAGTTACGTTTGGTTCTTTGATAGATTGTAGTAAAGATTGGATGGAAGATATAACACTGACAGTTTGATGTTCAACATAAAATAATAAATCAGATAATGTATTATCAGGGTTTTCAACATCAAAAGCATCAGCTTCAAAATATATTTCTGAATTTTCTATTTCTTCGTTTGTACCTAGGTTATCTTCATTGTCAGTCTTGTCTTCCTTGACTTCCCTCATAGAATCAAGATCGTTAATGGAAGGATCAACCAAATTTGATGATTTATCCAATTCAGAATCTTCTTTAGAACTAGTTGAATTCACAGTTATCTCTGGAACTGATTGAGCTATTAATGCGCGATTGTCAAATGCTTCAGTTTCCTTTACAGTTTCATTAAGTTCATCCTCTTCATCATCTTTAGTCTTTGTCATATGTTCAGTCTCGCCTATATTTTCATCTGAATCTTGAACTTTGTTAATATTTAGAATGCCAAGGCCAGTTTTTGTTGGCTTAGCGATGTTTTCTTCTGCCACAATGTCAGAATTTGATATAACCTCGGCAGTTGTTGGTTTCGTGGATTTAGTATCCATCATTGATGAGAATAAACTTGTTGAGTTTGGTTTCCTAACAGATGGAGGGGTATTTGCAATATTACGATTTACTTTTTGAGTTATCTTCAAAGGCTTAACAGGTGATATTTCTTTCGTTTCCAAAGTTAGATGTGATGGAATTGCAGTTAATGTTGATCTAGTGCCGCTCTTTACTGAATCATTTGGAGAATTTAACGTAGATTTATCATCTATATTAAAAACAGCATCAACTGGTGTGCTTACGTCATCTAATCTTCTGATTTTCGCCGATGAAATTAATCTACAGAATGAAATTGCTAATTCAGAGATAGAGGCTTGAACTGTAATTTTTGGTAACAAATTCCCATAAATCAAATAGTATCTGACGGTACTTATTAAATGAGATATACATACTTTTAAAACAGTAATTTCATCACGGTATTCTGTGATAGGGACAAAATCCATTATTTCTTTTGAGCAATTAGAAATCTTTAATAACAGTTCAAATAATTTATTGTCAGTGTCTTCTTCATCATTTTGATTTAAGGCCTTGTAAAACTCAGAAATAAAGCAATGTAAGTGAACAACTAAATGGTAAGGCACGTTACCATCATCGACGACAAATTTAACTAATGAATTCTCTTGTAGAAAATCAAAATTATTAGATTGGGTTTCAGAGCTGAAAGTGTCTTTGAAACTATTTGGCAAAAGTTGAGCTTGTTTCTCTGATAGTTGTAATTCGGCAATACGTTGTTTTAATTGTTCGTTTTCAATCGTTAGTTCGCTAATTTGAGCATTGAGATCAGAAAATTGTTTAATATTCCTATCGGTATTCTCATCTACAACAATGTTGATATCTTTCTTTTCATCAGGAACTATATTATCGTCGTTATTTTCATTGGAAACAGTATCAACATATTTACTTTCATTAGGAACACTATTGGTATCATTTTCTTCAGTTGCCATTGAGTCGTTCAATTTTATTCCTTCAGCGGCAATTGAACCTTCAGAGCCTATCTCTTTGAATGCAGTTTCTAGGTCTGCTTTTATTGGTGTCTTCTCAGTAACTACATCAACAAATGGAGTTTCATGGTTTTCTTCGGTTGTTACGGTCATATTTGGCACCAAACCTTGCGATAAAACAGGAGATTCAGTTGTGTGATCAGTGTTATCAAAAGCATAATATTTATCAACAGGACTGAATATACTATACCCAGGTGAACTGGTGGTACCGTTAGTCTCCCCCATTTGATTTGGTGGCTTAACTACATCATTACCATCAAAAATTGAAGAAGTAACATTTGGTGTACGTAGCGTTGGATTATATATTTCAGAATATGGTAATACTGTCTTCTGGACTGAACCTCTGGTTTCAAAAGGAACTGCTTCATGTTCATTTGAGTCTCTTTTGAGGTTTTGTTTATCCTCTTTCTTGTCTTCTTCTCCATCTGATGACCAAGTCAATGAGGCTTTTCTAGCAATAACATGAGAAGTTTGGATAGTTCCAGATGGTGGTATTGGGGATGTAGGTTGAGTCTCTGGTCTACTTTTATCGATTTTTTCTTCTTCTTTTCCTTTTTCATGTTCTGCTTCCATGGTATTGCTGTCATATCCTCTTCTTTTAACTTCAAATAGAATATCCGTAGCCAGATCACAGAACCTTGGTTGTGTTAAATTGGACAGTTTTTCTCTGGCTTGATTTCTTTTCACATGAAAAGAAGCTTTTGGTAGAAGATGCTCTGGCTGACCATGAGCTTCATCTAATCTTCTCTGTAACTCATCATACACATCCGTACTTAGTTCGTAGAATTGAGAATCTGATAGCTTGAATAATTTACCTCTTGCTTTATGAGCCCTTGATGATTGCGAACGATCAGTGTTCACACCAGTGACAGCAATAAAGGTAGCAAACTCATCATGATATTTGAGCATATCGGATTTCATTCTTTCGTTATCAATTGGCTCTCTCATTTTTATATTATCGATTTATTTTGTAATCTTTAAGAGCTCATTAACACTGCAATGCTTTATTGATCCTTCTTTGCAACTTTTCTTTTTTGAAACAGCTTATTGAAATTGGTAGGAAGAAACCAAAATCACCTTTAAATTAATGAATATTGAGATATGAAATATAAATATAATTATTAATAAACAGTTTCAAGAGTAATAGATTAAATTTATTATTTCAGAATCAATGAATGGATTCTTGATTTTATTGCTTAATATTTTTGTTTGGTATTTTTTTTCAGCTTAGAAATCGCGTTAGACAAAAGTAACAGTTTCGCGACTGGAATCATTTCCATTGTCAGAGAGCAAGAATAAACATTTAAGATTGGTGATAATTGATGATTTGGCCTGACCAAATGTCATTGCAGGTTAAATAAAACAATTTATTATATATGTCATCATGAATAATATCTTTTATATAACTGGCAATGACTTTATTATGAAACCTTTTGAAATTTAAAACCAAATGTATATCTATATGTTAAAAAGGACTTTTATTTCAAACATTTTCATTTATAGTATTTATTTTTTTATTTTTAGTATCTATATATAAAATATATATATGTATATTCTTGCTCAATTTTAAAACTCCTCTTTTATGTCATCCAAATTAATTATTCCTTGTAGTGTGTATTGCGATTCAAACGATTAATTCGTTTTATTTAGGTATCAACGTAGAAACCCTTTCTTCTTTTGAGCAGGAGATTGAGAAGCTTGAGAAATTGACATTTCAAGACTATGCTTTTTTTCTTCCAATGCTTTTAATTGCTTTGTTAATTTCTCTTTCATTTCCTTATGTCTTGCAAATAATTCATTTTCAGATTTCTGTAATTTCTTTTCCTTTTCTGAAACCTTATTTTGGAAAACAGACTTCATTTCAGCTTCTAATTTAGCCAATTTTGCTTCATGTAATTGTTTGTCTTCCTTTTGTCTCATTTCAGGATCGAATTCCTTAAATACAGAATTATCTTGTTTAATTCCTAATTTAATTAATTTTTGTGATCTATAACTTTCATAAAGCACATTATCAGTTTTTTCACGTAATTCTTCTAAGCATTGTCTAATCAATAAGTCACGCAAATAAACAAAGTCATTATGTTGAGCATTATCAACTTCGATTACACCCCATGGATAAGCACGACCTCTGACCTGTTTACCTTCGGCATTTGTAACTAAATTGGTAGAACCAACAACAGCATATGGCATTTTGTTATATAGTTCATTTGTTAAATTTATAGTTTCAGAATCATCGAATTGATATGTTGGTGGTCTAAATAATTGGACACCAGCTTCAGTTAATTGGTTCAAAATTCTTGCTTTGAAAGAAGTAATTTCTTCGTCAGTTAAGATATCAGATTTTGCTATAATTGGAATCAAATTACATTTTTCATGTACAGCTAAACAAAACTGCAAATCCAATGGTTTCAAGAAATGAGCAGTTGGTTCGATCAAGTATAAACAAGCATGGATTCTGTTATCTTCGATGTTAGATCTATTGATTCTATTTTCTTGATCTAAATATTGATCGAATCTGGAGTTAATTTCTTTAACGATTGGTTCCCAACAATTTGTGTTATCAATTGCATCACCATAACCTGGAGTATCAACAACGGTCAATTTCAAAGCGACACCATTTTCTTCAATGATAGTAGATATAACTTCAATTTTAATATCATTGTTCGATTCGGCGCTCTCTTCAGGATATGCAGCAGCTCTATTTTCTCCATTGTCTTCTAATTTAATTTCAATGTTATCATTAACTTTACTTGTTGATAAAGTTGATCTAACTGCGTTTTCATCCTTATAAATATTTTTGTTGAATAAAGTATTAACTAAAGTCGATTTACCCATACCTTTTTCGGAGACAACTAACAAATTTAAATTAAAACCTTTTTGAATTGATTTTCTATGCCATTGTTTTGGTAAATTTGCAAAACCAACGTAGTTATTCACTTTTCTGCGTATAACTTTCAAATCAGGTTGTTCAGGTATTTTTTGACCGTGCTTGCCGACGTCCTCGTTGTTGTGCTCATTACTAAACTTTTCTTCTTGCTCATTAATCATACTAATATCGTCTAAATCATGACGTTCTGCTAGCTGTTCAGCATTAGTGATATTAACACTTTTTGAACTACCAGCAATCATCATCCCTGACATTCCATTAGACTCACCGTACTCATTCATCGACGAATTATCCTGCACAGGCATTCCACTTAGATCCTCTTGTTTAATGGACATTATGCAAATAAAAAGGCTTACTGTCCCGTCCTTGTAGTATTTATTTCCTGGTCTCTTCCAATATGAAGCTGGAAACAACAAGACGACCTCTCACACTCAAATTAGATACACACACACCCATATATATATATAGAAGCGTTCACAGGTCTCGATAGTCCTATAGATCAACTGGTTGGCTAGGTGGTCCGGTCTCTGATGGCTGTAATTAGTGAAGTATATTCTCAATCTCTTTACAAAACAAAACAAAAATTTATTTTGTTTCCGTTTCCAGATCTTGATTTTGGCGGTCTTTTCGGAGCATTCGTACGGGATGTTCTAACCAATTTCCTTTTTCGGCAAGCCAGATGTTCGAGCAGTTTGGGTTTTGTGTTAAGGACCACCAGGCTTTCGAAGGTTTGGGTCAGCCAATGGTGGATCAATTGGATGGGCATATGACGTTCAAGAGGTGCATGCATTGCTCGGGCTCGAGAGGGAGAGTGTGTGTGTGTGTGTGTGTGTGTGTGTGTGTGTGTGTGTGCAGGTTTGAGACCTGCAACGTCGGCATACGAACAGCCAAGTTCCCAGGCGGGCTGGGCAACGGCCCAGCGGGCTTTAGTGCAGACCACCCAGGACCTGATCCGGTAGGGTAAGAATTTCGTTTGAGGTGACACGGATGTTGATGTAATTGATTACATGGATGACGATGTCAAGAAGATCGCAGAGAGGGACAGAGAGACAGTCAGATGGATCTCGTGGTTCTGGGGCAGTTGCCTTTGGGTGGAAGGTGCGGTATTCTACCCAAGGTCTGCATGCTTATTGAAATATGTCATATGTTCCAACGAAGCGCCCACTCTTGCAAGACGTCTGGTGTTTCTTGAAACCATTTCAACGGCTTCGAGACTAACTTCTGCAGTCTGAACGACGTCGAACACCCTCTGGACTCTTCTCTCTTATGGCGTTGCGTCTTTTCCTCTCTGCGATGACAGGTTCACCGTGACAGACGCCAAACTGATCAATTCGCTTACGCGTTTTTCCTTAAAATCTAATTTTTCAGTGCACACCCTATATAAGGAGATGCACATACAAACATATATATACGTCTGTGTGAATGTGTATAGAGAAGAAGATTATCTACTTGGACATACATTTAGTTGACTAGCCCATCCATATATACCAGAACAAGTGCGGCACAATGGACAAGGCAATTAAAACTTTGGTCGTAGAGGGTGCTAAATACACAGCAAACAGTGACCTAGCAAATGCGTCGAAATGCTATGCGGAACTACTGGATTTGGAGTCCAAGACAGCTGGTAATGCCATTAATCCCGATCATGTCATGCTATTGGCAAGCTGTCTTTACCAGCTAGGTGTAGAGAAGAATGATATGTTTGGAGGGGGTATGGACGATTCAGAAGGTGAGGATGACGATGGTCAAAATGAGGACTGGGTAAGTGACGATGGACAAGACGACGAAGATGCTGACAATAAAGATACAGAGGGAAAAACTGACCTAAATTCGACATTGTATCAGTTTGATCAAGAAGAAGAGGACGAGGATCCGACTGATGGTGAAGATGGTGATGAACAAGCTGCCATCGATGAAGAAGTGTATGATGGAGAAAGTGAACTAGAACAAGACAACAGCGACAATGAAAATCATGACCCGGAAGATGATATTGACGAAGAGGGTCTGATAAGTTACGTTGACTACTTAGAAGGTGACCACTTCCAAAATACACTGGAATTATTACAAGTTGCACGTATCATATATATGGAAAACTGTGACACTGGAAACGTTGATTCGGTGACAAAATTGAAGTTATCCGCTATATATGACTTGTTAGGTGATGTCGATCAAGAAGTAGAAGATTTTGCTACTGCAGTGGAGGATTACAAACAGGCTATCGACTACATAAAAGAAACGGATGAATTTGAGAATGAGAATGAACGTGAGAGTAAAATCCTGACTACATCGTTAAAATTGATTGAAGCATTAAGATGGCTAACAGACTATTCAGCATTTACGAAAGATAAACATAAGGAAATATTAAATTCAACACAAATATTATTGAAAAAGAGAATTGACACTGGATCATCGATGGATAAAGAAGATGATGAACAACAGTTGAAACAAATCGAAAACGATATAGAAGATTTAGACGATGAAAATGCAGGCAGTAAGAAAAGAAAATTAGAAGAATCGATCGATACAGAGGCATTGAAGAAGATTATCTTACAGAAAGCTATGGGTTTTGATTTCGCATCCTCAGAAGAATCTGCCAAAAACGTAAACGATCTATCGTCAATGGTCTTCAAGAAAAAGAAAGGCAAGAAGTAAGGTCTATGAAAAAAGAGTATTATTAGAGTTATAATGAATTAAATATCTATATGCATGTATGTAAATTAATTGAATATATGTCCTATGTAATAGAAGTTTACTTACCTATCTGTTGAGGAGACACGCAATGCAACCGGCGCTATCATTTGAGGCTGCTTTATTATGGTGACTTTCTTGAATTTTCTTTTTTTCTTTTTTTTGTCCTCTGGGAAAAGACATCCTTAAAGTAAACTTGTATATAAGAGAATGCATAATCAGGAAAGGTATTTATGTATTTTAAAGTCGTGTATTCTATTTTGTGTTGATCATGAGATAATAAAGCAATAAGTAATCAAAAACATGCCTCCAAAACCTCCAACCCCAAGCGCCCCAGTTAAAACTGTTGGCGAGAAATTCATTGAACTGGCCAAGACATTACAATTTGCCTGGTTTTTTGGCCACGTTGTGGTTCTAATCAGTTCGCTATTGTTTGTAATCAGTGGCAAGCCTTTCTTCTATAGACTTGCGTATGCTGGTGTAATTGAATCGTTTGGCATCATCAATTACCAACACTTCCATCTGAAGCCAAAAGCCAAGGACACTGAACTGAATCTAGTGAATTTGTTGACTAACGAGAATGTATTATACACTAGTTTGTCTGTGTTCTGGTTCCTAACGCCTCCAATCAGATTCACACTACTACCATTTTTGATTTTTTCTCTCTTCCACTCGTTGAACTATTTGAAGAACAATCTCTTACCAAAAGTGTTTTCCATCAGCGTCGAGAGCAACAACAGGGCTGTTGTGTACATCGACCAGTTTGTCAAACAATACAACGAGAGATGCATTAGCCTTGTTGGCAGCATTGAGCTGAATCTATTGTTGCTACTAATAGTAAGATTTGTGTTTTTGTACTCGAGATCGTTCATCACCCTGGCCGTGTACCTGTTATTCATCAAGTTGAGATACGAGAACAGCAAGTATATGAAATCGAATTTTGCGCAATGGAGAGTCAGATTGGACGGTCTATTCAGCCATCCTCAGGTCCCCCCTGCCGTGAAACTATACTATAGCAAATTCAAGGACCTACTTTTCAAGGTGTCTGCCTACAACTTATCCACTCCAGTAGCGTCGCCGGCCAAGAAAGAGTAAACCTAAGTATACATCTATGTAAGTATCTACGTGAGCGTCTTCAATTGATATATATACATATATATATATGTATATAACACACCAATAGATATTACCCTACGCAAACCCTTCTGCCACACCGTTACCCTGAATCATCCAAGGCACGCCACGTGACATAACAGACGCACGTGATACCCACGTGACACCAAGAACGTCGAAAGAACGAAACATCGAAAGAACCTTCTAGAAGAAAGCTGCTCCTCTTCTCAGCTCACCCCGCCTCGCGCCGTCTCGCCTCGGCATTGACCCTCCCAGCCGCAACTGTCGAGACACTGCCCGCCCGAAACCGCAATGGAATCTTCCAGAAGCTTTAAGATTTCGAAACTTCTTGCAACTTGTCATTACGTATCTGTGTATCTGGGCCTGTATCTCAGCATGTATCTCAATTGTCGAGCGACAAATAGCTCACCTTATAAGCCAGTTGGTACTCAAACCGATTTAGTGGTTGCTTACCGGTCAGAGTGCTGTTTAACACTGCGGTCAGTGCAAGCTTCTAGAGCCTTCTTCCAGTGCTCACTAGCATTCAATTACTAACTCTCGAGAGGTTGGCAGAATGGAAAAAATGAAAAATTCATTATTATATAAATGGATTACTTTTATCGATTGAACAATTTCTTTCTGATCTCACATCCTCTCTCGTCAGTTCTCGTACTGCTTATTACTTCTTCTTTTCAGTTATTCTCTCTTATAGAAAGAGAACAAGGATCTATACTTACGTAAATTAGTTTACCTAGTTATTAAACCTATCCAAACTCGTATACAGGAATATTCAAACATGTCTAAGGCCGTCGGTATCGATTTAGGTACTACCTACTCATGTGTCGCTCATTTCGCTAACGATAGAGTCGATATCATTGCTAATGATCAAGGTAACAGAACCACTCCATCTTTCGTCGCTTTCTCCGACACTGAAAGATTGATTGGTGATGCCGCTAAGAATCAAGCCGCTATGAACCCAGCTAACACTGTTTTCGACGCTAAGCGTTTAATCGGTAGAAACTTCAGTGACCCAGAAGTCCAAACTGATATGAAACATTTCCCATTCAAGATTGTCGATGTTGATGGTAAGCCATTGATTCAAGTTGAATACAAAGGTGAAACCAAAACTTTCACTCCAGAACAAATCTCTTCTATGGTTTTAGGTAAGATGAAGGAAACCGCCGAGTCTTACCTAGGTTGTGACGTTAACGACGCTGTCGTCACCGTTCCAGCTTATTTCAACGATTCCCAAAGACAAGCTACTAAGGATGCTGGTACTATTGCTGGTTTAAACGTTTTAAGAATCATCAACGAACCAACTGCCGCTGCTATTGCTTACGGTTTAGACAAGAAAGGCCATGAAGAAAATGTCTTGATTTTCGATTTAGGTGGTGGTACTTTCGATGTCTCTTTATTATCCATTGAAGATGGTATTTTCGAAGTTAAAGCTACTGCTGGTGACACCCATTTAGGTGGTGAAGATTTCGATAACAGATTAGTTAACCACTTCGTCCAAGAATTCAAGAGAAAGAACAAGAAGGACTTAACAACTAACCAAAGAGCTTTAAGAAGATTAAGAACCGCTTGTGAAAGAGCTAAGAGAACTTTATCTTCTTCCGCTCAAACTTCTATTGAAATCGACTCTCTATTTGAAGGTATTGATTTCTACACTTCCATCACCAGAGCTAGATTCGAAGAATTATGTGCTGATTTATTCAGATCTACTTTAGACCCAGTCGAAAAGGTTTTAATCGACTCCAAATTAGACAAATCTTTGGTTCACGAAATTGTCTTAGTCGGTGGTTCTACCAGAATTCCAAAGGTCCAAAAGTTAGTCACTGACTACTTTAACGGTAAGGAACCAAACAGATCCATTAACCCAGATGAAGCTGTTGCTTACGGTGCTGCTGTCCAAGCCGCTATCTTGACCGGTGACCAATCTTCTAAGACCCAAGATTTATTATTATTAGATGTCGCTCCATTATCTTTAGGTATTGAAACTGCTGGTGGTGTCATGACCAAATTGATTCCAAGAAACTCTACTATCCCAACAAAGAAATCTGAAACTTTCTCCACTTACGCTGACAACCAACCAGGTGTCTTAATTCAAGTCTTCGAAGGTGAAAGAGCTAAGACAAAGGATAACAACTTATTAGGTAAATTCGACTTAAGTGGTATTCCACCAGCCCCAAGAGGTGTCCCACAAATCGAAGTTACTTTTGATGTTGACTCTAACGGTATCTTAAACGTTACCGCTGTCGAAAAGGGTACCGGTAAGACTAACAAAATTACTATCACCAACGACAAGGGTAGATTATCAAAGGAAGATATCGAAAAGATGGTTTCCGAAGCTGAAAAATTCAAGGAAGAAGATGAAAAGGAAACTCAAAGAATCGCTTCTAAGAATCAATTAGAATCTATCGCTTACTCCTTGAAGAATTCCATTAGTGAAGCTGGTGACAAGTTAGAAGAAGCCGACAAGGAAACTGTTTCCAAGAAGGCTGACGAAGTCATTGCCTGGTTAGACAGCAACTTAACTGCTACCAAGGAAGAATTTGACGACCAATTAAAGGACTTACAAGAAATTGCTAACCCAATCATGACCAAGTTATACCAACAAGGTGGTATGCCAGGTGCTGAAGCTGGTGCTCCAGGTGGTTTCCCAGGTGGTGCTCCACCAGCTCCAGAAGCTGAAGGTCCAACTGTTGAAGAAGTTGATTAAACAGTTTAGAATAAATCATATTAAGATGATAAAACTGTAATATATAAATATCAATGTACATCTCACCAATAAATTATATACTCATATTTAATGAATAAAGCATAATGCATTAAAAATTTAAGTTATATTTTAACTTGTAATTCTTCAAGTGTGGCATTCTGTATTTATGTAATATCTCAAACAGATATGTATAACCTATATTGCAAAGTTTGTAGTTTTTTCGAGAAAACATTTCATTGTTGTAAAAACTAAAAAAGATGGGGCGAGCTGGGAATTGAACCCAGGGCCTCTCGCATACTTGAATTGTTTCTCAGCACAGGCTGAGAAGCTTCCCAAAGCGAGAATCATACCACTAGACCACACGCCCTCCAACTTGTAGTTTACTGTAATACGGATACTACAATAGACAGAGTTATGACAGGATTATAATATAATAGATAGACAGATGTAAGACAGACTTGTGGAGTAACAAGCTTATGTTGGGTAGTTCCAACTGTCAGAATTATTGTAGTGTATGTGACAGAACTAAGTGTTTATGACACTTTGTGTGGAGAAACAAGCTTATGTTGGTTAGTTCCAACATCTAAGTTAGTGTCATTAGCCACTTCAGTTGCTCTAGTATAGTCCATCTTCTTTATAGTTAAATAATCGATTGGTCCTTTATTAGTGTATTTAAACTATTCTATATAGAGTTAGAAGCCCTCCTTATATATGAGTTGAACTGACAGTTGAATGAACACGTACACATGTTCATTCATCCTCCTAAGATCTTTAGTGCTGTATTGTACATCTGTGTTTATCGCGTAGCCATTTACATTGTAGTGAGAAATTTTCACCTACCACTTGGAAGATTGTTCTAGACCTTCTTTCCATTAGTAAGTGATCTATTAGTTCTGGACTCAAAGTGTCAGAATTATTGTAGTGTATGTGACAGAACTAAGTGTTTATGACACTTTGAGTCTAGAACTAATTGATCACTTACTAGTGGGAAAGAAGGTTCTAGAACAACCTTCCAGATGATAGATGAAAACTATTCACTGTAATGTAAATGGCTGCGTGATAAACACAGATGTACAATAAAGCACTAAAGAGCCTAGGAGGATGAATGAACACGTACACATGTTCATTCAACTGTCAGATTAACTCATATATAAGGAGGGCTTCTAACTCTATATAGAATAGTTTAATTACACTAATAAAAGATCAATCGATTATTTAACTATAAAGAAGATGGACTATACTAGAGTGTCAGAATTATTGTAGTGTATGTGACAGAACTAAGTGTTTATGACACTTTGAGTCTAGAACTAATTGATCACTTACTAGTGGGAAAGAAGGTTCTAGAACAACCTTCCAGATGATAGATGAAAACTATTCACTGTAATGTAAATGGCTGCGTGATAAACACAGATGTACAATAAAGCACTAAAGAGCCTAGGAGGATGAATGAACACGTACACATGTTCATTCAACTGTCAGATTAACTCATATATAAGGAGGGCTTCTAACTCTATATAGAATAGTTTAAATACACTAATAAAGGACCAATCGATTATTTAACTATAAAGAAGATGGACTATACTAGAGCAACTGAAGTGGCTAATGACACTAACTTAGATGTTGGAACTAACCAACATAAGCTTGTTTCTCCACATGGAGGTCTTACCCGGATGGATAACGACCATTCGAGTTCTCAGGTTGTAAAGGAAACCCTTCAATCAAATATTGAGATTCCTAATGAGAACACAGATGTTTTCATTAGAACATTTAAAAATCGTTTAAGCACCCTAGAGGGCTTATACGAAAAGACTATGATGAAGCATGACGAATTTCTTAACTCAATCGAAGCTGGTGACTATTTAAGCAAAATCACTAAGCTGGAAGAGGAAGAAAAAGGTCTTGAGCTGAACATAGAAAAATTAAGGACGAAAATCATTGATAGAGAAGGACTGTTAAATAACAGAACCACTGCTCATACAAGAACGTCCATTAATAATACTGTAACAAACGGCAGTAACAAGGAAGAAGGTAATCAACAAACTAACTTGATGAACAATGGATCATTAATGTTCAAGACATTAAATGGTAAAGAAGTTGTTATCAATAAGAATTACCTTCCACTTAATATTGAATTTAAACTAATCAATATTGAGGACCTTCCGTTGTGGATCAAGGAATTCGTTAAATTCCTAAATTATTACAATTTAGATAATTTAAATGAATTGCCAGAATCTACAATAATTGACCCTGTAGAAGATCAATTCATAAAGGGTCAACTCAAGGAAAATATCAAGTGTGAAGATATATATGACTTTATCTTCATGGAGAATAGTTCCATTGAAATCTTAAACGAAGTTAAGAGAATTTTCTTAAGAAAACTTAACTTTGCCAAACGCCAAAAATTATGGAAACAAGTGTCAATCACTGAGAAATCCAATAATTTAGCTTTACAACTAAATTTATTGAATAAATTAGTTGGAATTGAAGAATTCATTGACACCAATAAGATGGAAATCTTCAATTTGATTATCAATAGGATTAACAATCAAGTATTGCAACGAATTAATGCAGTACCTATTGATCTATCAAAAATAACTCCTACTCAATATCTAGGAATTATTAAAAAACACGCAGAGGATGCTTTTGAATTTCATGAACAAATAAAGCAATTTTATTCATCTGAACGAGAAGAAGCCAAATCTAACTCTAAAAATCCAGAAACTCTTAGGCCTATTGTAAAAAAGGTACAGAGAAATCCAGTACAAACGAAAATATCCACAAAGAAGAATCAATTAAAATCAGCTGTGGATACAGTAATTGATTCAGGATCTGGGATTAACTTCACCAATAAAAAGGGATTAATTTTCAATTATAGAAAATTAACAACAATCCCTGAATATTCTGGTGTCGGATCTTCAAGCAATCTGCAGATCATTGGACAGGGGTCCTTAAGAGTTAGAATGGATAATAACGGAAAATATCAATACATTCCTGTTTACTACTGTCCAGATGAAGATGCAACAGTTCTGTCAGCCATTGGCCTTCGCAAAACACTTGGTTTTATAATTACCGAAGATTACAAAAATCTAAAGAATGACAGCATTAGTATTAAAATACATAACGTAGCCAATACTACCTGGATAAAGTCTGATGATTTACTATTATCTTCCAAAGATAATAGGACTTCGGAAAAATTAACGAAGGCGTCATCCATAAGATGGATTAAACCTTCGACAAGCTTTAATAATAAAACTGTGACTATACATGAAGCACATGAAAGATCAAATCATCTTCCTGTAGATGTCATAGTTCACAATATTGAAAATAATGCTTTTTCAGATGTTAACAAAATCAACTTAAAAAAATCAGAGCTGATCAATTTTTACTGTGAGCAATGTGTTCAAGCGAAAATGAAACAGCATGATCATATCAAGGACTCCATGAATAAACACTACGAACAAATGCAACCAGGACAATCCTGGAGCTTAGATATTCGTGGTCCTTTAGGAAAGAACCTTGCAAAAGTTGATAACTACTTATTATTGATGGTAGATAATGTTTCAAGATTTTTACTAGTATCCACACATACGAATAAAAATAAAGAAACCATTTCTCTGCAAATCAAAAATAATATACAGTACATCGAAAAGCAATATGATCGAATTGTAAAAGAGCTTATTGTTGATAGAGGATCTGAATTTACTAATGATTCTCTAAAAACATATGTATCGGAGAAAGGTATTAAATTAATGCTTACCGATACAAACGACCATGCTTCCAACGCTCGTGCAGAAAGATTCATTGGTATTATGAACAATGATATTAGAACATTAATGCATAACAGTGATCTTCCTTGGGCACTCTGGAAATATGCAGCTCTTGCAGCTGCTAGAATCAGGAATTTGTTCATGACTAAGAAGTTAAATTGTAGTCCAATGACCACATTATCAGGAAAGAATGAACAAATTCGATTTAATTCCTTCTTACCGTTCGGTGCGCATGCGTTCGTAAAAAATCAAACAAACAACAAGTTAACCAATCAAGGTATACCAGCCATAACCTTGTGTAAGGATCCAAATTCCTTTGGTTACTTGTTCTATCTACCACAAACTCGAAAAGTCATTAGTACTATGAGTTATATATTGGCTAATTCTGAAGTAAACGGTGATTTCATAGATCCAAATAAGGTCTTAAGTGAAATCGTTCCTGATAACGATGACACAAATGAAGTCACATCAGAAGATGCTCTTGAAATTGAGGCTGAACCCAGTAATGCTGATGACATTACTATTATCGAAGGGATTGAAAATGACACTCAGTATAAAATTCCGCCCAATATTCAAGAAGACACTGTCTATGGTCTGGATACTATAAATATTCATGACAACCAAAAGGTTTCTGACCACACTCGCTCGTCGACCGCCGATGAGGAGGTCAAAGAACCTACATTGGAACAGGACACTTCGAATACTTCAGACAACCATTCTGTCCACGAAGCTCATATGTCTACTTTACCAAAGGACACTGCTACTGCAACTTCACATATTGATATTTTGCCAGACAGTGTCGCAGAAAGTGAGCCCGTTAAAAATGTCTCTGATCAAGAGCTGCTGTTAATCAACCGTTTCGATAATAAGAATTCGGACAAGTTTCCCAGCACCGAAGCCATGAAACAGAGAAGGACAAAGCTGTTTCTCAAAGAATTTGCTTCAATCACTAGACGTCCATTAAAGTCTCGGAAACGTGAACTTACCACCTTGGATCTTGAGGAATTTGAAGCAGCGGAGGAACAGAAGAAAAAAATCAAGTTACGTTCTGTACAAGCAGTCAATAAAATTAGAACTTTATATTTTAAGACTGCTATCACCAATAATACAGACGTTCGAGAACGAAAACTCTTTTCGGAAGCATTTGAGAAAGAACTACAAAATCTTTTGAAGATGCAAGTTTTTGACACATCAATCTCCATTCCTAGAAATCAAGTCCCAGCTAACCGAATTATACCTCTTCAGACTATATTTACGGTGAAGCGTGATGGGACTCATAAAGCTCGTATTGTTTGCCGAGGGGACAAACAAACGGAAGCCACCTACAGTAACTATCATACAGATCTTCTTCAAATTGATACTTTGAAATTGTTCCTGATGATAGCCAATAACCGTAAGATGTGGATACAGACTTTAGATATAAATCATGCATTTTTGTATGCTGATTTACGGGAGGAGATATATGTTCCACTTCCACACGATAGGAGATTTGTGACACCGTTAAAAAAGGCACTTTACGGTTTAAAACAAAGTCCTAAGGAATGGAATGAGCATCTAAAAAAATTCCTGAACAGTATTGATCTGGATGACTCCAGACATACGCCAGGTATATTCAGAAATCACGATTATAGCATCATGATAGCTGTATATGTAGATGACTGTGTCATAGCTGCTAAAAGTCAGGAACTTCTAGACGAGTTTGTTTCCACCTTAAGAAACAGATTTGAGCTTAAAATTATTGGAAAAATGAATCAAGGCATTCTACGTACAGATGTACTAGGAATGGACCTTGATTATAATATTGATGAAGGTAAAATCAGCCTATCATTGCAATCTTACATTGAAAGTATTGAAAATGATTGGCTTGATAAAATTAGTCATATTAAAACTACTTCTATTCCACATGTTTCATCCTATGAACACAACATCAAAAACATTGATTCTATGGACACTAAAACAAGATCTAAAAAGATCAATGAACTGCAGAAGATAAATGGCGTGATTAACTATATTAGATCTAGATGTAGATATGATATAGAGTTCGCTGCCAATAAACTGGCCAGGAGTGTGAACTTTCCAGCAGACAACGTTTTTTACATGGCTGATAAACTTATGAACTATATTTTCCAAACTAAGTCAGAAAAAATTGTGTTCACAAGAGAAACCACTGATAACCCGGCCATAACTCTGCTATCTGATGCCTCACTGGGTACGGAACATGACATGAAGTCCAGAATGGGCATAATGTTATGGTATGGAGAGAACCTCTACAAAGTCATTTCAAGAGCCTCCTCAGCTGTCAGAAACTCATCTACTGAAGCTGAACTGGACGCTATCTATGAAGGATCTAAAGAGGCATATTATCTAAAAAAGATTTTAGAAGAAATGAACCTACAAAAGGATCCAACTGTCATTTCCATTACAGACAGCAAACCTAGTATTCAATATCTAAAGAACAATTATAACTCCAACAGAAGAGATAGATTCCTGGATTTGAAACTAGCTAAACTCGAAGAACGGATACGAGCAGATGACTTACTAATATATAAAATTGCTGGCACTGATAACATTGCTGATGTTTTAACCAAACCGGTTAGTTGTGAAGACTTTAAGAAACTAAGATCTTCGATGCAAAACAAACTGACTCCCAAAGATATTCTTACGATAACTGACCCAGGAGAATTTCATAGTCCATCAAGTTCTATATCGACAATCAGTTAAAAAGATTATTGAAATATGTCTTTACGGGGTGTGTCAGAATTATTGTAGTGTATGTGACAGAACTAAGTGTTTATGACACTTTGAGTCCAGAACTAATAGATCACTTACTAATGGAAAGAAGGTCTAGAACAATCTTCCAAGTGGTAGGTGAAAATTTCTCACTACAATGTAAATGGCTACGCGATAAACACAGATGTACAATACAGCACTAAAGATCTTAGGAGGATGAATGAACATGTGTACGTGTTCATTCAACTGTCAGTTCAACTCATATATAAGAGGGCTTCTAACTCTATATAGAATAGTTTAAATACACTAATAAAGGACCAATCGATTATTTAACTATAAAGAAGATGGACTATACTAGAGCAACTGAAGTGGCTAATGACACTAACTTAGATGTTGGAACTAACCAACATAAGCTTGTTTCTCCACATAGAGCAACTGAAGTGGCTAATGACACTAACTTAGATGTTGGAACTACCCAACATAAGCTTGTTACTCCACATATATCTGTCTATCTATTATATTATATTCCTGTCCTAAATCTATTATTGTAGTAACCATAATACAATACAACCGTTAACTTATTGCCATCTTAGTATAGTGGTTAGTACACATCGTTGTGGCCGATGAAACCCTGGTTCGATTCTAGGAGATGGCATTTTTTTTTTTAATTTCAACCCAGTAAAGAATTCTGTTCTTGTCAGTAACACCAACTTTGAAATAACATTTATTGTTGCTTCAACTCAGTAAGTGAACAAAAAGTACCAAGCAGGATTTCACACGAGATTCTTAGTTAGTAATGTTGTTCACTAACATTGAAACTGCATCAAAAAAATTTCACGCCAGACACGTTATTAGTAATAGACATATTACTAAGATCTGACTGCGGTTGCCTGGAATAAGAAATTCTCGATCGCGCATTAGTAATGAAATGGATTATGTAATTGAATAGATTATGTAAGTAGTAGAGATTATAATCAAATATTCACCAGCTGGATCTGAAACTAGATTGGAAACATAAAACTTTTGGATATAAAAGGCATTGATGTTTTGGATATAAAATTCACATTCCATAGAGATTATTATGTACATTTTACTATTATACAAATTACAGGAAAAATAAACAAGTAATCAAAATATCTAGAATATTATAGTATACTACAAATACAAATACAAATCAAAAAAACAAACAAACGAAATGAAGGTCTTTATTGTTACAGCTCACCCAGATACTCGTTCTTTAACTCACTCTTTGTTAAGCGAGACTGTCAAGAGATTTGAAAAGAATGGTCACGAAGTCAAAGTTAGTGATTTGTACCAAATGAAATGGAAGGCTACTGTAGATGAAGACGACTTCAAAAACCATCCAAAAGGTGAAAGATTAGAAATAGCAGCTGCCTCTGGTGCTGCTTACGCTAACAATCAATTGACTGATGATGTTGTGGCTGAACAAGAAAAATTGAAATGGTGTGACCTACTAATCCTTCAATTTCCTTTATGGTGGTTCAGTATGCCAGCCATTTTAAAGGGTTGGGTTGAGAGAGTGTATTCTCTAGGTTTGGCTTATGGTACTTTTGATCGTTATGGTCATGGTAACTTTGTTGGTAAAAAAGCATGTTTAATGGTTACTCTTGGTGGTAAAGAAGCACAGTACTCTAATAATGGTGTTAATGGTCCAATTGAAGACCTGCTGTTCCCAATTAACCGTAACATCCTGTTTTATACCGGTTTCTCTGTTTTGCCATCTTTCTTAACATTTGGCGCCAACAAATTTGGTGAAAAAGAGTTCAATGTAACTGTTGAACGCCTTAATACGTGGGTTGATAACATTGAAAATGAAAAGCCTTACAATTACAGAAAACAAAATGATGGCCAATTCGATGAAAACTTGCAATTAAAGCCAGAATTCGTTAATCCAGCTAAATCTGGTTTCTCACAATTAATTGATTTTAGTTAGGTTTTATTATTGAATGTATAGAACAATGAATAATACAATATTAATTTATTTTTTTAATTAGCTTATCATAACTTCGTTCTAATTACTCTTGAAATTATTAACGCTCGTACGTGCTTAGAATCTAGCGTTGATAATAATTAAATATTCTGTTTTTAATACTTTCGTATTTATCACTATATCATGTTCTCAAAATTTTTAGAAAGGTATGTAACGAAATACAATTGCTTTCGGGACCATTGTTGTGTATATGACAATTATTCAAATTTTTAGAACACTCAAACAGGAAACTAAATTAATTGTAAGCTGTCAAATAAAATATCCCTAGAATTATTAATACATTATATTATATTATTGTTCATGGATTATTGATATCAAAAGTTCACTAAGTTAGTATATTCCCGGTCATGTGATTTGTGATTTTACCCATAAAGGAAAACTTATAAGGATGCATATATTATATTATTCTTACATATAAATTTATATGAACCACTTACAAGAATTCTTGAGTATTATTTACTTTAGCTTTTGGAATAGAAACTGCACATATACGTCATAATAACAGAGAGAATAATATAGCTATATTGTTAAGAAATGAAACAGAAACATTACCTTCCAGATTCAAGATTAGTTGGTATTCAGTTAACTGTTTCAACGCATTCTGGTCCTCAAGTAATATTTCACTATCCGCCATGTTCCCCTAGTCATCTGTCAAATAAGAGGAATAAACACAAGAAAGTATACCCGAAGAAGGCGGCCAACACTCTATTGACACCTGTTGATTCAATGAATAAGTCAACAGATCTACGATTGGGTAAACAAAGATCGATTGATAATAATAGCGCTCATATGAGTATTCCCAGTTTAAAAACGAACTTTACTCAATCTGATTTAGTGCCTGATAATGATAGATATCTTGACAATTTTGATAGCACTTCCGACTCTGATATATCTTCTGGATTGAGCGATAGTGAAATATCTACAGATAATTCAGATATGAGTAGCTTTTCTTCAAACTCTTCTGATGAGAACGAGCAGCTCTTTAATAATAGACTCAGTAATTACACCTCACAACAGTCAGGAGGAGCTATTAGTACTCCTACTGATATAAGATCATCTTCCTTAGATGCAGACTCTAAGTTATTAAATGGCAACTCATCGCACAGCAATAATCAAAGAAATAAATCCTCCCAAATAAGTGCCAACAAACTTTTGGAAATGTTTAATAATGATATTACATCATCAAATACATTAAAGAGGAGGTCATCACTAGCTTCGAAGTTATCATCTGTTAACTCTATAGATGATCTAACGGACTCTGTTAAAATTGATGGAGATGAATATGATTACAATGATACGGAATTATTAAAAGAACTTGAGAAGAATTCAATTAGTTATAACGATGAATTTTTTGATTCCGATATTTTTCAAGACATTAATAAAGTATTTGGTTTTGACTCAGAATTTATAGCTGAAGTTTGCAGCCCAGATAGGGAAATGTGTAATACCAGTTTTGAATTTACTGTGGACAATCTATGTTTTTTAGGATTACCAATTCATTCAGACAAAGATGGTAACTGGAGAACATCAAAAAATAAGAGCAATAGGAAAAGTGCAAAGACTTCTAGCACTCATTCTAAAGGAAGCAGAAGGCACTCTATCAATTCGAAAGAATCAACTTCTAAAACGAATGAAGATGAAAATATTGAATCATCTGAAAATCATGATGATGAAGATGATAAGAGTTATATGAACCCTATTGCTATGCATGATTTAAATTCGCCAGACTACGAAAAAAATATGAACATGTTTCATGTATGCTTTGTGATGAATCCACCAATATCTGAATATAATCAAAGAGTAGATGATATGTATCATTATATTGTAATGAGATTAGCGCACACGTTGAAAATTCTCCAAGCAAAATCATTTTATGTCTCAAAAGAGGTCGAAATACTTTTAAAAGAAAAAGAATATGTTCTTAAATCTTCAAGAGTATATAAGAACTTAAAAGGGGCAGCTAACAAAGGGCAATATTTATATCAAAGATTATTGGTTCAGTCATCTTTAGCTAGGGCATTGGTTACATGCTTTGATACTATCCATAAAAATGACATCGTAAATTTAACATTAGATGAAAAAGTTGTAACTTTGCAAATACCTATTCATGATGAATTTTGGAAGTTACCGCAGTATAAGATTGAACCTGTGCTTCGAGGTTCTCATCTTACTAGTATTCTAAATTACGGTTTCTTGAAATCCACATCAACAAAAAATAAAAAAAAAGACATAAACTCCAATAACTTTGCTGATGACGATAATATTGATAACGACATTTTAAATTATGCATTATTACTAAAAGAAGAGCAAAATGTTATTATTGAAAAGTTAAAATCTTTCTCTCAGGATGACAATATAGGTGGATTGATCCTACGACAGTTAGTTAAGCATATTCAACCCAACGTTCCAATTCGTTCTTACCAGCCTCTGATCAACGAATTGATGGGTGTTAAAGAAAATGATCCGAATAGAACTATCTTTCATATAAATATTTTAAAATATTGTGCATTACATCTATTATATTGGAGACATGCCAGAGCTGTTATTCCATTGAGTTCCAAATATACATATATTGTAAGTCCGTTGTCACCATTAGTTGGTTCTTCTAAGGATTATATTAGTGAAGGTTCTTCCCACTTCTCTTTTAACAGAAGGGAAGATAATCATTATGAACCACTTTTTTACCAACACCAAATAGAATTTGGTCAAACTTTCCCATCATTACCATCATTAGTCTCATTTTTAAGCTTATTATCGAATGGAAAACCCAGACCATTTGGTACAATAATACCTTCTAAAGAGCATAAACCCATTTATTTAGGGGCATTGGCATGGTTAATAAGAAGTGGTTATTTAACTCAATTATTAACATATGTCTGTATACGTATAGATAGTCAGATTAAGATGGAGGTAGATGAAGATCTGGAGAGAGAAGGCTTTAAAATGAATTCCAAGAAATCAAAGGAAAATGTTCATAAAAACGAAGTACAAATTGATAACATAGTAGCAGTTAAAAAAAATCAATCCTATAACAACAGGTTTGAACCAAGTAGTACTAATGATGAGAGTCGCGGTAATGCTATCTCGGAGATAGCAATGTATGAAGAACGATTACAATTTGCGTTTGATGATTTAGAATTAGAGAAAGACTATACAATTATTTTAGAACCTGAAAAAGCAGGTGCTATTGAAAGGAGATGGATTGTAAAATGTGTCCATGACCAGCCGGCTGACGTTCAAATACTATTCAATAGACTATTGAAGTATTTTAATGGTAAAGTACCGATGGAAGTCGTTGCATTGAAAGAAAATTTAACAAAACACGAAATTAAGAAAGTTATGCATGCAATGAATAAATATTTGATAGAAATAAAGCATTGGTAATATATAGGATTTTATAATAGGAAATAGAAATCAATTAACTCGAAGTATATTTTAATCACTTAATAAATTTAATGTTTTATAACCTTTATTTATAATTTACCAGTAACTTTTTCAAAATTTATTATGGTTCAAAAATAGTTAAAATTGAATTTGAAAAATGAAGACATAAACAAGAATTTTTGATTTTTTATAATTATTAACAATCTAAAAGAAATAAAATTCTTTTTTACTATTTTAATATGATCACTTACATAGTTTATATTTATATATATATATATATACACTAAATTATACCATGAAGCTCTCTCCACAGCCGCAGGTACCTTTCGAGTTAGGATTTTTAAATACAAATCTTGATGACAATGTGTCATCAATCCAATCCATTTCACTACCTACCACACTGAATAATGCCTTCGAATCGATGATAACCTTAACTCCATCTTGTTCGACGATTTCATCAAACTTTTCAGGTTGTGTTATATATTGTAAATCATATGTCAACCCTGAACACCCTCTATTCCTTGTACCGATTCTTATCAACTTTGGTTCAGGTTGGTCTAATAGTTTCTTTAAATGACTTATAGCTTTTGGACTTAAAGTAATCAATGCTTTGCGAGGTTTCAATGTTCTTGTTCTCTTTTTCTTTGTACCGTTGGTCAGAAGGGTATCTGATAAGTCAATTTTTGAATCATTAATAGAAGTTTCATATTTGAGTTGTGCTTCATCCATTCTTTTCTTGGAACTTAACTGTTCTTGGATTGCATTTCTTGAAGGTAAACTATAATTGGACCATTTGGCTTTCGTATCTCTATCCACAGTTATAGTTGACGTGACTTTTTCATTATGTTTGCCTACATTTTTTTTCATATAATTGAAATCCCAATTTTTTGAGAATAAAGATGAATCGAATTTCTTAGCAGTTTTGAAAACTGTTGATGTTGATGCAGTTCTATTTTTGGCATTGCTAAAGAGGAGACTTGTGTTGTTACCTGTTCTTGAAGTCGCAATTAATCTCCTATTTGCCAACTGATTAACGATAGTGCTTCTTCGTAGTAATAAAATCAAATCATCACAGAGAATGCCTTGTGATGAAGATAGTAGCATGACGTATACAAAACTTGTTATGGATAATGAATAAATAATGAATCAGATTAAAACCCCTGATTTGATAAATAAATAATTGATAATAAATAATAAAATTTTGGGCAACTTCTCAGTGCAAAAAGGATATAATATGATGTTTTCTAACAATGTAATAATTTCTTTATAATAAATTGACTTGCAAACGTTTTATGAAGGACAATAATAGCTTGAATGAGGAAAAAAAATTGTTGTATCAACCCTTTTGTTAAACAAAAATAACAATCTGCCAACAGACTATTACTTGGCTTTCAACTATTATGTATATTTAATCTCTCTCGTTCTACACAGACATATATATCCTATATATATTCAACATTATAGTCTCACCAACCAGATAAAAAACATATCATACTTTAATAGTCATTTAGAATCTTTACTTTATATATATTTGAATTCATGAAAATCCCTAAGGAAGTTTTTGTGTTCCATAAATTATTATTAGTAACGTAATATAGAAATGACTTCTTTCTTCCATTGAACCAATGAAATTGTCGCTGTGAACTCCGTTGTTCGGAGAACGGAAAAAAGAAAAATTGAAATTTGTTATGTGGTGGGTTATCACCATATACGGGAAGGGGGCAATGGAAATGTGTCACAGGTGACAGCGTCACAAATTCAGGAAAATGGAATTTAAAACCAACGAGGCGAGGGCAGCGTACAGTGAGTAAAGGCTCTTGGTGCGTATTCATCCTGCATATGCAAACGCTGATCTTTCTCGTATTGCCTTTCCATACCTGAGCAGGAAAAGCGGAACTGGTATTAACACAATGGCTACCAGGCCTAATAGGAGCCCTGCGAAATTGACGCCCATTCCTTTGAACATGTATCCAGCAAATAGAGGGAAGGATGCGCCAAAAGCTGATCTTAAGAAAGTGTTTGCTGCCACTGCACTTGCTGTCAGGTATAGATAGCTCTCTATGATATAGTTGAGACAGGGTAAGAAAATTCCTATCAATCCGAATCCAATGAATGAGCCGGCAATTGTGGGGACTATCCAATGGATGCTTGTATAATAATTTCCCGTCCAAGTAAACCATAATAACCCAATAGGAAACAGTATTCCTGCTACGATCATTGGAAATAATCTTGCTTCCGGAACAACATGACCTTGGTTCTGTTCAACACGTTTTAAGTAATCAATGTCAGAGTACCAGATGAACGCCGTACATAGAATCATTCCAATTATTAGTGCAAGATATGGTAATTCTCCATTTTTCGTAAAGCCATAACCTTGGATAAAAACTATAGGGTAAGCTTCTAGTAACAAATATAATATTCCGTAAACAAATGAATTGTATATAGAAACAACCAGAAGGACAGGTTCTTTCACAAGCATCACAAGTGGTCGCGTTATCATATTTGTAATTATCTCATCAATTGTTAGTTCAACATTTTCATGAGATGCATGAATCCCCCAGTTGTTAGTTTCTTTCCTTAACTTTTTGGCCTTGTTGACTAAAATAATTGGGTGATGAGTTTCTTCTAGGAACAATAAAATCAGAAGAGTAACGAAGGTTGACAGAAATGAAATAACATATTCCGTCCACCTCCAAGTAGTATGCTGAACTATATATGAGCCAATAATGGGGCCTAAGATTGGTCCAATGAAGACACCTAATGAAAATAATGCTATGGCTTTACCTCTAATATTGGTATCAAAAATATCAGCAAAAACAGCAGGAACAACTGCAATTGGTGCTGCACCAATAAGTCCGGCAAAAAACCTACAAATAAGTATTGTTTGTAGGTTTGCTGCAGTGGCAACTGCATATTGAAATAATGCGTTTCCAAATGAGGATATCAAGATAACCTTCTGTCTTCCAAAAAGTTCAGATAGGGGAGCAAAAATAATTGGTGAGAATGCAAAACCTAAGACAAATAAAGTAACACCTAATATCGCCACTACATCTATGACACCATATATTTCATCAATATCAGGGATTGATGAAGCAAATATAGATGAGGCCATAGAGACAGATAGACTGTCTAAGCACAGGATACAACAAATCATTACTTTTTTTCTCATTTTCCAGTTGAATGGGTGTAAAGGATCGAAAGGTCCATCAAAAGTTACTTCGAAGTCGTCAATATTTGGTAAAACTGGTGGAAATGGCCTCCCTCCACCCATCGGAAGTACGTTTTCGTATTGGACTTTAGTAAAATCTTCAACTACATCTTGCGTGCCAGTCTGAATACGAGACATACGTCGATTATTCTTTATATCAGTACCTGAATGTGATGTCAGAGTATTTATTTTTTCTAATTTATGATATCCATCATAAGTACTGTCATTTAGTGTCGATGAACCATTCCGCTCAATATCATAGCAATAGCCTAGATATTGAGCAGGTGATGCAGTTGGAGCAATACTCACTCCTTCACTCTCAATACCACTGTTATTCAATGGATCATTTCCAGTATCTTCATTATCATTATTAAAATTGAATTTACGAAACTTTGGTTTTTGACCAGTAGCTTTTCCTTCATCTACCGGTGAAGTTCCTGAAGTCATTACAATTCTCTCTTTATGCTTCAAAGCTGATCATAAGTCAAATAATGCCATTTGAGTTCACAATGGTACTGATTAAATATAAAAAATATTGCTCAACAGTTCTACATATATGAATTGAAAAAATTAATTTCAATTACAAACCTTTATTCCTGAATACAACAGAATAATATATTATTTTTTTATAATTTCATTGGTATTTATTTACAAGAGATTAATATTTACATTTCACGAATTAAACTAAACTAATAAGATACTCAATCTTCTGATACCATGTAGCAAAATATTCACATCAATTTCATTACAATTGAATATAATAACTCTATCATACCAACTTAAGGGATCCTTATAACCTGGCGATGCCTCAAAATATTCATTTTCATCGTTGTGTGAGTAAGCTTTCAAAAGGGAAAAAGGTCAAATATCTGAAAAAGGGTCTCTCTTTATAAGTTTATAATTTTTAAATGGCAATCGATGCTACAATGAATGGTTTTTCACATATAATATTGGGATATTACATTACAACTCATGACATTCTGCAGTTTAATAATTATAAATTTCAAAATTCTATTGTTTCTTTAAATAGCCATTGATAAGCGGTTTTGTCCTCAGATAGCAGAGACAGAATATTTTTTTCTGATTGATTTATGGAATTCATTGAGCACACCAACTTCATCTTTTGTTAAGCTATTTCTGTCTATTAATTTTCTACAACGGCACTAGAGTAATATTTTGAAATTTGCAGAATATATTTCCCTTATGGGTTTTGAAAGGAACATTATCTGTTACTAATAAATCATTTTCGATTCTAGTACCATAACCGCCATCTTTATAATATCCAGGTTCATTACCTATTATATTTCTTGGCTTCAAAGGATATTTAATAAAACTAGACCCTGAACTGATACCAATGGGACCCTTCATGGACTCCAGAAACGGAGCCAATTCCATGTCCTACACCATGTCTAGAATCAAGACCTCTAACCCTTAAATGCTGTCTTGCAAGTGCATCGATTTGGTAGCCATTTGTACCCCTTGGAAATATTAACCGTTCAATTGCTAAATTACGTTTCAAGACACTAGTATACATTTCTATTTGTTCTGGTGTTAGATCACCAAACATAATCGTTCTTGTGATCGGTAGTCCCTTCATAGAAATGCGAACCTGAATCAGATAGACACATCTCATTTTTATTTATTAACTTAGAATTTTTGGTTGCTGGTGAATAATGAAAAATTGCACTGTTTGAACCACTGGCAGATATTGTTTCAAATGATTCTCCAATAAAGTTAAACATATTTTTCTTATTTCCAGTAATTTTCTTGCTGCCTGAAATTCACCAATTGTTATTCCCCTCCAAGATGCTCTCCAACCATGAGAAATCTTTAGCTAAACAAACGGCCTCCGTCACTTGTGCTATAGCAGCATTCATTACCTGGACATTATTTTAAATGGATCTAAAAGTACTTATAGGTGATGCAATTACTTGGTGCTTTATGTTTTCCGGAATTGAGTTAACTATTGAGCTGGAGGCAGTTTCAAATATAAATACTTCAAAATCTTTTGACTTATTTATATAAGAATTTGAATTCCAGATTTCATCGTACTTGTTTATTTCTACTCCATCTTGGTTCAAAATAATCCTAACATCATTGGGGATAGGATTATCACAAAATAATATAGTATTTTCTTTAGATACAAACATATAGGAAAAGAAATACGAATAATAATCAATATCAGCTCCTCTCAGGTTCAATTACCATGAGAAGTTGTCTAAATCAGTAATAATTACACCGAAGAAATTACTCTTAGATTTTTTTGCCAAATAATTTAAGATCATACCTTTTTGGATTCAAAATTTTTAGCAGTGTACTTGTCATCTAATTTATAAATCGGTTTACTCATCCTTGATGGTTTCCCACCTAATTTATTCCAAACGATATCGACTAAATTAGTTGCTACAGCCACCAAGGTGATCTTCTGTGTTTCTGTTGCTGAGATCAACTTCTGTATCTCATCTGTAAATTTAACCATATCATCATATGATAGCAACTTGGGATCAAGACCAATTCTCAGGTTTGAGTTGTTGGTTGGCTTTGATAAATTTAGTGTTTCCCTAATGCACAATTGTTGCCAAGAACTTTTGTCAATATCTTGCTTATGTAATTGCCAGTTATCTTCTTGTTCCTTTAAAGCCTGATTAAAATATCTACCATCTGTGGATAAAATAGCTTTCCAGTTAATTGTACTTCTATCGACATTAGTTTCTATGTTATTGGTAGAATTTTCATTAATAATACATACGACACCAGCTGAACCAGTAAAGCCAGATATCAAAGATATTCTTTCATCAGATTTTGATACATACTCCGATTGGTGTTCCTCTTCAGTTGGTATAACATAGCATTGAATATTATAGACGGCCATTAAACTTCGAAGCATTTGTAATTTCTCAATTGTTACTGCCGACTTCATTGCTAGAGTTCTGCTAGATGTATTAAAATAACGACTTGTCGTAAAAAAATGAAAACCTAATTTATTAGATAGATTCAACCTAGTCATGCATGATGTTACTAAATAAGTATTATTAGTCCACGATGAAGTCTGTTTTAGCACTTTTGATACATTAGATCTTCCTAAGACCTGCATTTTTGGAGCATTTCTGAGTTAATTTTAATCTCATCATTATGCTTACATTATACTTCAGTTAATGGATATGGCTTTACATACTTTAAGTCTGCCTCTTTGTAACTCTTCATCCTGTTAAAGTTGCAATACTAGAGGCTGACCATTTTTAAATTACAGATTTTGAGATGCTCTTTAATTTTTCAACCTTTAATTTACACATATATCAAGAATTCAAGTAACCTCATATAAATAATTTATCAACAATTAGTTAGAATAACAGATATACATGCAAACATATATATATTGCTCATAACTAAGATTACCAAAATTTTACATTGGGTGCTGGTCATATACTGTAATACCAAACTTATCTTTTGATAAAGAGCTAACTACCACTTTTTAAGAATAATTTACCATTATTTTACTAACAGATTGCATGAGGCAAGTATATCTGGAATAAACTTTATAAATTATAAAGCAATCTTTTACATTAGAGAAATTACACTAAACTAAAGTTATTTTACTATGTCTAGAGAGAATTCTCGAATAGAAGAGCAGCATATAAAAAGATCAATTCTTAATTACTCTAGTGAAGAGAAGAGATTTTATCGAGCTAGCATAAGAAAGTTTCGAAAATCTCATGTGCTATATGTCATACTTTTAAGTTCGATAGCTTTATTGCAAGTTATATCAATTGCATTTTTTACTAAGGGTTTTTCTTTTTGTAGATCGCCCATTCGTCATACTGCCCAATATTCACCTGAATACTCAGAGGTTAAAAAATTTGACAAAGCTGTTGTATTACTAGTTGATGCATTACGATTTGATTTTGTTGTGCCAATCAATGAATTAGATCCCATCTATAATGAAAACTACCATAATAATATAGATATTATCTCTGAATTATTGAATCAGAATGATAATTCAACCAAAAACGAATCAAAAAAGGATAGAGTACAAAAATCCTCGTCATTACTTTTTAAATTCTTAGCAGAACCACCGACAACCACCTTCCACAGATTGAAAGGTATAACTACGGGTTTATTACCATCCTTTTTAGATGGTATCATGAAATTAAACGATAGAGTTGTGGAGGATGATAGCATTATTAAACAATTATTTTTAAGGAACAAAACGATATATTTTTCGGGAGATGATACATGGAGCAGAATGTTTGAACCTTATCTATCACCAAAAAGTGTTCCTCTAGAATCTTATAATATTTGGGATTTAAATACGGTTGACGATGGGGTATTTAAATTTTTCAATGAACATTTAACAAGTAAAAATACAAGTAATAGAGAATGGGATATATTGATAGGCCATATCGTAGGTATAGACCATGCTGCTACTAAATATGGACCTAACCATATAACTGTAAAACAGAAGCAGATACAAATAAACGAGTTTATTAAACAAATCGTTAAATCTTTAGACGATCAGACTTTGCTAATTGTCATGGGTGATCATGGCATGGATATTACAGGGAATCATGGTGGAAAATCTAGTGGTGAACTAGAAAGTTCTTTATTTTTATACTCAAAAAAATCTAGTGTCTGGAAACAGGAACATTCTTTGCATGAAAATAACAATGATTTCTACAAGAAGATAAATCAAATTGATATAGTACCAACATTTTCACTTTTGTTTGGCATACCTATACCATATAATAATTTAGGGTGGCCAATAAATGAAATTTCATTAAGTGACGAAGAAAATAATATTCATATGAAACTAGCGTTGGAACAAATTAGGAAATACCAACTAGATTCAGATATCATCCAAGATAAAAAGGATAATAATACACTCAATACTTTATATGAACAAGCTAAACTAGATATTAATAAAACTCATGCTTTTTACGAAGCGGTTTTATCAGCGTTCAAGAGTAATTGGAAGTCATTTGATTATTTGAGCATCGGAACTGGTATATTCCTATTGCTTGTTTCTGTCACATTACTAATTATAATTACCAAGCTAATACCATCCATTGTAGTAAACCAAATGGTTACAGAATTTGTTCAAAATATATTAATATGTACACTTATCACAAATATTTGCATATGTATAATATTTTTCTATTTTGGTTATTTTGGATTCATAAAAAATATATTCTGGTGTATATCACTAGCTACCGCAATTGGTATCATAATTGGTTGTTTTAGAGCGATATTACATCGTTACAATATTAAATGGGTTTTGGCTAAATTTTTTAGTGACTTTTCTGACTATTGGTCAATGGTGGGAGTTATTTTCTTATTTATTCATGCAGGATTATTTATGTCAAATTCGTTAACAATTTGGGAAGATAGAGTCGTACATCACCTAATTATTACATTTGGATTTTTAGCATTGTATGAATTTATTTTTATACCAAACAGACAATCAACAACGGCGCTCGCAACTGCTGTTATCAGTGAACAACAGGGTACTTTATCTGGGGTGAGTCCTTCACTAGCCAATTCATTTTCATTACCGATGACTAGATTTGCAAGGTTGCTTGGTACTTATCATTCAATTGTACTTTTGCTATGTACAAGATCTGTTAGTACGATAACATCATGTAGAGAAGGTCAATTAGATTATTGTGTACCAACATTTACTACAGAAATTAATTATTCGTGGGGGTGTACTGCAGTTTTCATTGTCGTTTTGATTCTTTTGCCCATGTCAATAAAAGGATACTATAATCTATTATCGTCCTACCAAGCTGCTGCACCCATATGGATTGATTATCTATTGAAATTATTTTTATATTTTGATATAATATATTGGGTTGCTATTGTAATAGAAACAAAGTATGATGTAACTTTTATCAATTTTACATTAATAAATGTCACTATTGCGAGAATAATCATATGCTTTACTTTCGTAGTATGCAATTTAGCATGGATGGTAGGTCCTTTATGCATAAAGTTAAATGTTGAAAATGCTGATATGAGGTCACAGCAGACCACCATTATTGGTTACTCCAATATTTATGGCGCGCCATACTTTTTGTTAGTAATTAATGCTTTTATGAGTATACTATTTTTCAACAAGCCGTTAGCTCAGATTTCTTTAGCTTTAATGTGCAATCAAATATTGTCTATTATGGAAATAATTGATTTATTAAATATAAAAGAAAATATTATTGGTCCTATTGTTTTGAGTTTATTATCATATCAACAATTTTTTAACACAGGGCATCAATTTACTCTTTCATCAATTCAATGGGATACCGGGTTCATTTTATCTGATACTGTGAACTTTCCATTTACAGAAATTTCCATTATGATAAATACATTCGGACCATTTATAATAGTCGCATTATCAATTGTTTTATTAACGTTATGGAGTCAACCACCAGATATACTAAAACCACAAACTTTATTAGGGAGATTAGTTGCCAATTGTGGTATTTTAGTGACATATAATGCTGTCTTATGCTTGAGTTCCTTTATTTGGTTGACATATTTCCTACAGCACCCTATGGTATGGAATATTTTTTATCCTAGATTCATATATGCAAGCATTATATTATTAATAACCCAATTTGTTGTAATCTTTGCTACAATAGGATTTGCGAGTGGTAAATTAATTGGGCATATTAATAATATCTTTTGGAAGTAGTTCCTATGATTATAAATACTAAATCAATTACGAGTTTAATGAGTGTCACTGATTAGTTTAAGATCATTCTATAATAATCAGTATTCTCTATATTTATAATGATTTTATAAATTTATATATGAATATTAATGCATTTTTTTTCAGTTACGTGCTTATTGTAGGTTATATCAATTAGTCTATACTTATCGTAGTATTTGAAATCGGTAAATAGATGACCGATTAAAAAAATGCCTGATCTAAATCTGCGAAATCATCATCAAAACCAGTATTGAACGGTTCACTATCAAAACCATCAAACGTACCGTCGATGTTGTCATTTTGCTGCGACTGTTGATTATTTGTAACATCAAGTTCACCTACTTGTTCTATATTTTGTAATTCACTCTTTTTAGCAGCATCTAAAACACCAAGAGCACCAGGGTTAGTTACAGAAACATCTTGTGGTATAGACTGTACCTCAGATAATTGTTGAGTACTTTGTATTTCGCCTTGACCTTGAGATTGGATTGGTAGCTGTAAAGGTACATGCGATTGTGTATAGTTCTGCAGTGATGGTCCTATAGAGCTAATATTTCCGACTATTTGAGGCGAATGCATTTTATCAGGTACAAGTCTACCAATAGGAGGTGTAACTAGTGGGCCTTCTTGTCTTGGGAATTGTTGAGAATTCATTAAAGATTGCGATTCTTGTTCCCTCTTCCGTCTTACTTCTTCTTCACGTTTCAATTGCAATTCTAATTGTTTCTGTTTCTCGATTTCCAAGTTCTTTTGTATTTGTTCATCCTTCTTTCTTTTATATAAATTATCCCAATAATCAGATGGAGCCTCTGCGATATCGGAAGATTTTAATGAGCTGCATTCATCTTTTGTGTAAAACTTCACTCTGTTAATTTGATAGTTTGTATTTTTGAAATTAGCGTAAGACTCCAATATATTATCTATAAGTTTGTTGTTTTCATCATACTCATTCCTAGTGTTATATATTTTGATTTTGTTCAGTTGTTTAATGCTATCTACTACGAACGTCTCAATATTATCAACTGAGGTTCCAGTGACCCTTGAGTTACTTGATTGGGTATCTTTCGATTCATCTATGATATTAGTCTTCACTTCCTTTTTTTCCTCGTAAGAGTTGTCAACTATTTCTTTATTATCTAAGTGATAATCTTCTGGGTCATTACTTTGCGTAGAGTCTGTATTTTCACTGTTTTCTTTAGTTACTTCTGATAAATCTTTTGATGCATTATTATTTTCGGATCCGGAAATCATGTGTTCTGTATTTGGAACTTCTGATTGATTGTTTCCATCATTCGAAGGTCCTGGACTTTTGCCAATGTCCACTTTTTGTACACTTTCTGAAGGGCTCTCCGTATTATTTTCACTTGGTGTTGTATCCTTTGCTATGCCCGTCTCCGTAATACTCTGAGCTGTATGAGTCTCTATATTTGTCTCTGTGGCCACTTTGTCTACATCCATCTCGTCTGTATTTACTGTTTGGCTAGTTTCGTCCAATGATACTGATTCATTTCCCCTTTCTCTAGTGGATGCATCTGCAGCAGCTGAGGAACTCTGTCTCATCTCTTTCTCTTCATTAGCTTCTATTTTCGGACTCTCGATATTTGTAGAAGTTGCCTCCGCATCATTCCCTTCTTTTGATGATAATTCAATTTCCTTCTCCGGGGAATCTTGTTGCGTAACGTCTTTAGCCACATCCATGGAATCAGTATGGTTATCTTTCTCGAGAAGTTCGTTTTTTTTCTCAAATTTCTCTAGTTGCTTTGCTAGACTTTCTACTTCTTTCTTGACCAAGGCCAAGTTACTGTCATTAATCAAACTCTTATCGAAATTCAAATCGACTGGCAGTATATTTTTATTTCTGTATGACAATAAAATATGCAGTAACGATGAAGAACTCTTAAAATTACTTAACAGGTAGTCCCTATATGAGATAGTGTCACTGAAATCATGCTTGACATTGACGGAAGGTTCAGAGTTCAACCTCTGATTCAAAAACTTCTGCTTAGCCTCTTGTAACTGTTGCTGTTGTCTTCTCGACTGTTGCGTACGTCTTTTCTTAATGATAGCCATTTTTTTCTTTGTATGTTTGCAGTAAAACCGTGTGCTGTACCTGGCAGGAAAGGAAACAACGAAAAAACTAGATATGCAGTTGGTATTCGCTTAGTGTTTTCCTTTGCACATTGCAAGATCAATTACTCAACTCTTCTTCAAATAATTCATTTCATACCAATATGCTGTTTTAGTTTATATTCTATTCTCTCTCTTGCTGCTATAAAACATTCTTGTTAATTTGATGGCAGATGAAATGAAATATCAGTCACGTGCAAACCATCGCTTAATACGAACATTGAAATATACTAACATCCGGGTAATAAAACACATACAGTAGTTAACACTCCCGTGTACAGTCTAGTCCGTCTGAGTATGTCAATATTAGCAATTGTTCCTCTAGTTCCCATCCAACACACATAGAAGAACATGCAGGTTTAACCAAACTCACCGACACAGATGCTCGTACACGTTTCACCACCAACCCATTCCCTCTCTTACAACACGACCTCTTAATCGTTGGAATAAGAAATGGAAACGGAAATACCAAACCGGGAAGTTACCGCAAAGGGTTAACACATCAATACATTTTTCTTCTTGCGATTTCAACGAGAGTGCTCATCGCAATGTAACCAAAGTTCCTAGGAAATGCAAAACCGACAAAGTAAACTCACTTGACCCAAGTAGACCAAGTCAGCATAATCGTTACTCCTGCCACCCACTGGAGACAATAATCCTACACATAGGCATGTTGACAACTTGTCTGTTCATGTTCACTTCGAACAGGGATTATGTTTGGTGAATTTCTTCAAGAATTGAACCGAAGAGATGTCTTTATTTCGAAATCTTTAGTATTTTTAATGTTTGTGAGGGTATTTATCAGGAAGAAGGTAATAACATGGTGTTCATACTTGGTTATCTCTGGAGAGGATGGACCCTATATTGATTTTTCAATACCCTATATTTTATTTCTGTTTCTAGCTCATTGAAAATTTGAATCTACCTAAAGGTAGATTCGTCTATCTTTATATATATATACATATACATATATATATATGTAATTATGCTATCAAGCAAAGTAGTCTTTTCTTGTGCCTTGCAAAAGTGATCCAAGCGATTGAAAACGAATCAAAGCACTATGGGGCTAAAAAATCATTTGTTCACTTTCTACTATGTTGTGCTATTACAAGGTGTCATCTCTGGTATAATCAGTGGTGGCGTGGAATTTGCAATTGCGTATGGTATGTACCAGAAATCAAAGAATTTGGTCACTTTATGGGCTTTTCCAAATACTTTTTCTGGTGACTGTGCCTTGACTTTATTTATTCAAGTAGGTGTCACTTGGGTAACACAAGAGCTTATTGTGGGCTGGGATTGCTACAGGACAAATAACGAAATTATAAAGTTGCCTGACTTTTTATTGGCGGAAAAACCAAGAAATTGGTTTGCATTCTTGTATTTTGAAGTTAACAGAGGTTTAATTTACAAAGATTATGAAGAAAAACCAACTTTGAAAATGTATCTAAGGAAAAATTTTGCTCCTTACATTAAAAGTAGAGGAAATTTCGTCAATTTTTGTGCATGGATAGTCAATAGAGCCATCAGAGGTTTAATATTTGGTGTTGCTTTATTTTTAATTGTCTGGCCAGTCACAATGGGAATCATGGCTGGCATTGGTCATAGAATTTATGGACATGATTATTACTTTAATAATTACCCCACTCCTCAGATCGCAAAGTTAATCTATGGGTTTGTCATCGGTTTAATAACTTCTCCAGTGTGCAGTATGGTGGTCATTTTAAGAAATTATTTTTACATTGATAATATCGAGAATTCCAGTAATTTCAAAGGATACATTGCCACGGTGAATTTGGGAGAAGAGACACTGGGTGGAGAAAGAGATTTAGAAAAACACTCCTCCAGTTCAGAAACTCCAGCATTGCTTGACGACGAACCATCTGTCCCTGTGGTAGCATAAATACTCGTTACGGAGAAAGTAACTGATATAACCAGGAAGAAAATAGCCAGGACGGTACACTGGATGAAAGTTTAACATAAAGGAAATGTTTGCATTACGGCATAATGCCAATAATTTAAATTAGCGAGGAAATCGTTATCAACTTCGTGCCAAATGTAATATTTAGGCATGGTTACAATTTATTCTTTGTTCAATGCATATTTTGATAACATATATTCTCGTGGAAACCCTGATACCTCAAAAATAACCTAATAACCTAATAACCTAATAAACTAATAACCTAATAACCTAATAAACTAATAAACTAATAAACTAATATAATAATATAAACTTTAATACAGCATGTGTATACCTTTATAACTAGTATGCAGTTTCGATATATTATCAATTACGATTACCCGGTAATAAATATATTCGCAATTTTACCTTCGAAAAAAATTTCAAAAGTCATCTCATCTCATCTCATCTCATCTCATCTGAATATATATGAAGGTTATATGTTTGAGAATATATCTTCGAACTTTGAATAAAATCAGATTCTAGCAATACTCAAGATATTACAATTTCATTTAAGCAATTTGAAGAGAACTTGCTAGAAATAGGATGGCTAAGCCAAGCAACAAGAGAGGATCTCTAACGAACTCGTTAGATAGTAAAGTGTCTGATTTGATCTATAGATTATTAGAAGAAAAAAGTCTAGAAAAGAAGAGACAATCTGATGACGTCGAAAATGTTGCTGTCATGTTCTTTGCTAAGGACTTAGGTATCAATGAAATATTCGTATTTTGTCAATCAAAAGATTTATCCATGTTAAGAGTTAAAAAAATTATTCTACAAAAGACTATTGAGAAAGTATTAAAACAAATAATCTTAGAAGAGGAAGAAGAATTTTCTTCATGCCCACAATATAATAAGACCGAAGATAATGAAGAAGTTGATACAGAGCAACTATTAGCTGAAAAAAATATGATGATTGTCCAAGATACAAATGACATGAACAATAGTATTATCAGTCAATGGTCTGCCTCATCAGTTTCGGTTTCTAAAGTTGGAACTGAGACACCAGAAACTCAGCTTAACGGTGATACAGAATCTAACAGTAAGAAGAGATCTAGGGATGGTTCAAACAAACCAAAAAGACAAAAAACCAAAGAAGACAGAAACCCACCAACTTCTTTATTGAGTAATTTAGGTGGGATGGATGATGTAATCGCCCAGTTAATGGAACTTATAGGACTTCCAATTCTTCATCCCGAAATATATATATCTACCGGTGTTGAACCACCTAGAGGTGTATTACTACATGGGCCACCAGGTTGTGGTAAAACTTCAATTGCCAATGCACTAGCTGGTGAACTACAAGTGCCCTTTATCTCTATATCTGCACCATCTGTAGTAAGTGGTATGTCTGGTGAGAGTGAAAAGAAAATTAGAGAATTATTTGATGAGGCAAAATCTTTGGCTCCTTGTTTGATGTTCTTCGATGAAATAGACGCCATTACTCCAAAACGTGATGGGGGAGCTCAGAGAGAAATGGAGAGAAGAATTGTTGCCCAGTTATTAACTGCAATGGATGAACTATCGATGGAGAAAACAGGTGGTAAGCCAGTTATTGTCATTGGTGCGACAAATAGACCGGATTCTTTAGATGCTGCATTGAGAAGAGCGGGTAGATTCGACAGAGAAATATGTTTAAATGTTCCAAATGAAGTTTCTAGGCTACATATTTTAAAGAAAATGTCAGAACACTTGAAAATTAAAGGTGAAATTGATTATTTGAAATTAGCAAAGTTAACACCAGGATTCGTTGGTGCAGATTTGAAAGCATTAGTAACAGCAGCCGGTACATGTGCAATCAAACGTATTTTTCAATCTTATGCTGAACTGGAAGAGAAACAAATTTCTACCACTTCTGATAGTATGGAAATTGATGAGAAAACCCCAAACCAGCAAACCGATGATGAATTGGAATTAAAAAATACGGCTAACATGATAGATCCTTTATCATTATCAACAATCCAGAAGTTCATAAAAGCATACCCAGAACCTCTACAAGATGAACAATTAAATGATCTAACTATAATATATGAAGATTTTTTGAAGGCATTACCAACAATTCAACCTACAGCAAAAAGAGAAGGTTTTGCTACTGTACCCGACGTGACATGGGCCAGTGTTGGTGCATTAGGTAACATCCGTATCGAACTGAATATGGCTATTGTTCAACCAATCAAAAGACCAGAACTATACGAGAAAGTTGGTATAAGTGCACCAGCTGGGGTTTTATTATGGGGCCCACCGGGATGCGGTAAGACATTACTTGCTAAAGCAGTTGCTAATGAATCTCGTGCTAACTTCATCTCTATTAAAGGTCCCGAGTTGTTAAACAAATATGTTGGTGAATCCGAAAGAGCAATTAGACAAGTATTTACAAGAGCGAGAGCTTCTGTTCCTTGTGTAATCTTTTTTGACGAATTAGATGCATTAGTACCAAGAAGAGATGCATCATTATCTGAATCTTCATCGAGAGTAGTTAATACATTATTAACCGAGTTAGACGGTTTGAATGATAGAAATGGTATTTTTGTGATAGGCGCTACAAATAGACCTGATATGATAGATCCTGCGATGTTGAGACCTGGAAGATTGGATAAAACGCTATTCATAGAATTACCAAACTTCCAAGAAAAACTTGATATTATCAATACCATTACAAAGGTAAATGGAACACCTCTTGATGACAGTGTTAATCTAAGTGAAATAATTAGGGATGATCGTTGTAAAAATTTTTCAGGTGCTGATTTAGCTTCATTAGTTAGAGAAAGTTCAGTTCTTGCTTTAAAGAGAAGCTTTTTTAAAACAGATGAACTTGACTCGGTTGCAAGTAATAATTTAGATAAAGAGTTTAAAGATTTAACTGTGGGTGTTCAATCAGAAAAAATCCTTGTTACTAAAAGTGACTTTAACAATGCATTACGAAAGATCAAACCTTCTGTGAGTGACAGGGATAGGTTGAAATACGATAGATTGAACAAAAAATGGGATGGAATGATGAGCAGGAAATAAAAGAAGATGATGACAACGAGAAAAAATAAAATCATTGTTTTAAGTAAATGCATACCTATAAAATTCTAAATAATAAATAATATAATGAATTATAATAGATGTCATCATTTCATGCGATGACCACGCCTTTTTATATTTTTACGTACTTTCCAAACATGTTCATGTTTTTTTCTAGTAGCAGCTGAAAGAAAAGGTTTATTTACATTTTCATAATTTTTGATATTGACATTCAACTCTTGAATAGGCGTTTCAGTCTTTTTCCTTTCGATTATTAAAGTTTTATTAATGTTGTCAGATAATAGCTTCCTTTTAGTTCCTGGTATATATATGTTCAATATACTTTTTTTAATATCAATAGAATGGATTAAAGCTAATGTCAAAAATTTCATATTGTGCAATCTCTTTTTAATAATTGGAAAGGAGCCTTCAAATTCTACCGCATTGCCGTTAAACGTTTCACATGTGTTTATTGCAACTATAGTTCCTACTAATGAATTTTCAATATCTTCTTTATTTAAGTTTGAGAATTCTTCCAAAAATTGAATTCCTGTAATGCCAGAATGACCATATGAAATTTGTAAAGGTGCTTTATGAACCAAAGGTTCAAAATCGAAATCAGTTTCATAATTGGAACAAGAAATTGCATGCAAATGAGTAAGTAATTTATATGTCCTTATATGAGATGCGGCTAAACTACTATGGACCTTTTCAGAAGGGTTCTGAGAGTGAGCATTAATCTTAAAAACAAAAGGTCGAGTAGTTTCTCCATAACTATCAACTTCATACTCTGCAGGTATTTTAATTTCTTCAGTATTGTTCTTCGAACTATTTGTTTCTAAAATAACAATATGAGTAGGTTTATAATTGTTTATAATATAGTTTACAACAACCGTACCAAATCCCTTAATCCAACCTGGCATGTTTATAACTGATGTAGCATTCTTAATGTTATTTTCAAAAGATTCAAGCAATTTCCTTATTGAAGCTAAATATTCATTAGGAAAATCTTGGGGTGAGGATGATCCAAGATATATTTGTTTTATCATTTCAATGTCATTCCTGATGAAAGCATGGCCAAGCATGCGATTCCGGACTGACATCTTGCTTAATGAAATGCATTCGGGATCTGAAACTTCAGGTTGGCCAGGATCTGTATCAAAGTAATAGATGTCTTCAGTTTTTTTCTTTTTCAGAGATTCAGCTTTGAAATTTTCCAATAATATTCTTAGAAAACTTGATTTACCAGTATTTTTCCCTCCTAAAACTAATATTCTCAATTCAGTTTTATACTCCTTGAAATCTCTAGTTATCATCTCCATGACTGAATTCCATTCCTGATTTATTGATAATTTATTAAAATGGTCACTAAATTCATTCAGAATTGTAAATGTGTATTTTTTAGAGCTACCATTGTGACATAACTTCTTATCATTCCAAAAACCTGCAAATTCAGGATATAATCTAGAGCTTTCTAACGCTAGTTCTTTATTACTATTGGATATCTTAACAATACAGGTGAATTCTTTTAAATAAAGTTCAACAATATCTCTATACTCTTCCTCTATGTGTATATATTCATTCCATCCTGAAAAATATGAACTCTGAATGGCAGCAATAGAGGACACTAGAGGATGCCATACGGTAAATCCAGATGTTGATGAATCATAGTGATTATTATTATAAACTATACCACCTTTAATTATTTGCAATCGAAAAATACCAGATATATATAGCATTTGTTTTTTAGCTAAGCCAATTATCATGCTATCATTTTGGTCACGTAATTTAAATATATTATTGTTCAGTTTAGGATCAAAAAATTGAAATTTATTTTTTGATAAAGGCTTAGTTATATTTTGGTCCTTTGATGTGTAAGTATTATCGTGTGCTTCATATTCTTCTTTATCACTATCATTCGCTTCATTTATAAAATCTATAGGTTCCCTTGAAACTTCTGTCGAAGAGCCAATGAATTCGTCACTTGAATCGCCAGAATCTTCATTCGTGTAACTCAATATATTCAAACTATCACCATTCATTTACTTATGAGTCTTGTTATTTTTGATACTTTATGAAGCATAGACGAGGAAATCATTTTGATTCTATATAAATTATCAATGTTTTTTAACCAAATAGTTTTAATGTTTTGAAATTTTTGATGAGATGAGCTTTCTGATGAAATTTTTCAATTCTGACTACGGCGCTTAAAGAAAATACTTTAAGATAAATGATTATACTGAGTTAATAAGTTACATCACCTTAGAACAAACATTCATTATTCCTCATTATGATGAATAAATTATTAAATTATTATAAGTTATGTTAGTTACTTAATACTTAAAAACGATTATTTATTACTTAGATTTTCAATAGACCTCAAACTTATAGATACTATATTGTTTTCAGTGAACAAAATGCAGATGTGAGTTTCAATTTCTGCATATTCTTTTTTGACCTACCAGGGTTATATTTATTTACATTTATCAAACATTTAAATCTATTACTCGTTTGTCACTTTTAAGAATTTTCGTGAGTAGTCGATGTCATCAGCTAAAGAAACGCCCGAATTGCTGATCTCAGCATTAGCGAATACTCTAGATGGATCAAGTCGAGAATCCACGATGTCTGAAGAAGTGTCACTCGATTCGAATATTTTGGTCGATCTTCTCGATTTATAGTAGAAAGGATCCTTTTCTATATCTCCATGTTCAAATAAATGAAAGTTACTGGTCCGGTCAATTGGTGAGACTGCTTCGAAGTACTCCTTTTCAAAATCTCTTTGTTTTTTCTTTGGTTTCCAAATAACGAACCAAAACACCAATAGTAATATAATTAATACTACGACACCTATAGGAACAAATGTTCCCGCCACTTTCCCTGGTGAATCCCAATAGCCAGTATTGGACTTAGATGCACTGCTTGTTATGTCATTATTAGAACTACCAGTCGTGCCTGTAGAACTGGGTGCTGTCAAAGAACTCGTGAATATAGTAGTTACTAACGTACTTGCATAGGCATGGGACACTGTTTGATTGGATAGCGTCACATATGAGTACACAATTGAAGTCGTCACGACCTCGGAGTATTCTGACTGATAATAAAGAGAACTGCTTGTGGGAAGAGACTCTGTAATAGTCTCTATATTACTCGAAGTTTGACTACTAGTAAAAGAGGGAAAAGTGGATGTTATAAGACTACTGCTTGAATATGTTATTAAAGATGAAGTACTGGAGGTCGCACTGGTAGCAGAACTGGAGGCAGTTCTAGTAGTAGTACTAGAGGTAGTAGCCGAATTAATATCAGAGCTAGAGCGAGAACCAGAAGAAGAAGCTACTGTAGATAATGAAGTTGATTCATCAGTGGAAGATCTTGAGTTAGTCGACAAAGCTGAGTTTGAACTAAAACCAAAACTATAATCCAACATAATATAACCAAACAAATCACTATTTGAATTACCACAATTTTCAACATCATACCCTGGACATCCCACATTGCAGTTATCTACAGACACTTGCTGAGATCTACTTGGCAGTGAGTCAGCACACCAACAGTTGCTACCTTGAACGACACCATATACATAGCGACTTCCATTATCATTCAAATTTTTACAGTAATCTGAACAAGCACCGATACTTTGATAACTATTATAATGCTTAGTACTCAAGTCCCCTGAATTACCTGAAGCACAATAATCTTGCTGGAGTGAGTTAGCGAGAGTGAATGAGTACGACATTGTAAGTAACCATATCAAGACTAGCATTTCTTGGTAGTATTTCAATAACTCAATCCATCAACATATACGTTTATGTCTGCATGTATATATAATAAATTTAAGGAGAACGAATAATACGTTATCCATAACAACAAGCATATATATGTTCAAGGAACTGTTCCAAGATATCTTATGGCTGCACATGACGGAAGGTTGTATAATATCCATATCTATAAGTATATATATATATATCTCGAAACAGAACTTCTTATCTCCATTGTAGATATGACGTTTATCGTGCAGACAGACAGCCAGTCAGTTAACTCTGCTGCCGTAACGAATTGAGTAAGAACAGTCTATTGTTCCATTCTAAGAAACAACTCAAGATGCTCAAAAAAAGTAATTGTGCAACAACATCAAGTTGCTCTTACGAAACAAATAAACAACCATTTCGTAAGCAAAAGCAGCTGCTTGCCATTCAAAACAGAGAAGTACGCTGCCGGCAGCATATTCCAATTGCTATTACAATCATAATGACGCTCATTATCCAATTTTCCACTTGCAACCTGTCAGTACATTGGCTAAACAAACCGATTAACAATGGGCCAAAAGATAAACTCTCACTCCATATGTAGTCGTAAAAGTAAGTTCCTCACTCATTCATCAACTGATGTGATGTGAAAATGTCTATTCGTTTTGCACGTGACGAGGTTGCTGATTCCGTGCAGATGCTTCGCTGCGGATGTCACCGCCCGCGAGCTCCCTTTGTTTCCCCGTAGGGGGTGGGGGTAGATGAAGGACAGCTGAAGGAGAGATGTGACGGACCTGAATTATATGAAACTGTGATGGTGTTTCAAGTGAAGTATGTAAGATATGTATAGCTGTATTCTAGAACTATGCAACGAGACGAGCTATAAAACGAAAGTTACATTTATGGAGACTTAACTATGGTTTATGCATGATACGACCTGCACGATCGTGACCGGGCAAACAACAACACACTGTCACAATGCAAATGGAATGATATGTGGCAGGTGGCAACATGCGGCACGGATACAATTTGTTATTTCCGTTCTCTTTTGTGTCTCAAATTTTGTGTGTCTTTCCACTTGTTTCCATCGTTTTCCATCCCGGCTGGGACTCAACCGCCCACGCACAGAGAGGTTGTGGCAAGGGCAGAGCGAAGTCTCCCCTAATTTTTATGCCACCGCCTCTTCTGCCATGTTCCAACCCACAGCTGTATGGAGAATCATGGCTGATCGTGCACTGCTGATTTGCTACCGCCACTGTCAGCGACTATGTGACAATAGCTCATGGTAATCGGAGAGTCGGAGTCGGGGGGCGCTGTTGAATTATCAGGGGGTGGATGGGAGGCAAAAACAGCGTCCTCTGCACTTTCTCTCTCTCTTGTCTCGTATCTCGTATCTCGTTATCTATCATTTTGATTGTGTTACACAAAAACGAATTAATAATCATTAATTCGTTTCTCACTTTTCTTTGGTATATAAAGGCAAGGTTTTATCCCAAGTTCCACATTTATCTGGGAATCTTAACCGCAAGTTTTTCTGGTTGCTTCGACTGCTCGCCTCTTCTTTCTTTTGCGTTTCACGGCTTCCCTCACCTTGTTTTTATTCTTGTTCGACTTTTCTTTTTTTAGGGGGTTCTTTCTCAGATTCTGGTTTTCAACTATTAATACTTGCTAAAATATGTTTTAATTTCTGAGACATATACTCATATTGATATATATAAACATATATATATATACATATTCACGCATACATATAGGTTGTTGTATCTGTAAACATCTTTCGAATTAGGAGGATCCTTAGATAACAAAGAGCAATACATCACAGCAAAAAAAAAGTAACCAATAAACAAACAAGAGATGCAGATTTTCGTAAAGACATTAACTGGCAAGACCATCACTTTGGAAGTCGAGTCTTCGGACACCATCGACAACGTCAAGTCGAAGATCCAAGACAAAGAAGGCATCCCACCTGACCAACAGAGACTTATCTTTGCAGGTAAACAATTGGAGGATGGCAGAACACTATCGGACTACAACATCCAGAAGGAATCTACATTACACTTAGTCTTGAGATTGCGTGGTGGTATGCAGATTTTCGTAAAGACATTAACTGGCAAGACCATCACTTTGGAAGTCGAGTCTTCGGACACCATCGACAACGTCAAGTCGAAGATCCAAGACAAAGAAGGCATCCCACCTGACCAACAGAGACTTATCTTTGCAGGTAAACAATTGGAGGATGGCAGAACACTATCGGACTACAACATCCAGAAGGAATCTACATTACACTTAGTCTTGAGATTACGTGGCGGTTGCTAAAGGAACATTCAATGAAGGTCATAAAAGTTTTTTGAAATACCACATAGCTTCTCTTCAACTGTATATATATGATCATTCGCGGGACTAAAAGCACATTTTGGGTATAAGCTCTCAGGTTATAGAGTTTTATTCAAGTAATTTTTTTTTTCTTTTTTTTGCGTGTTGATATTGATATCAGTACTTACATCAAATTTAAGAATTTGGCAATCAAATACATTAACTAAATATATTGTTTATAAATACTAATACAAAAATCAATTATCGTTCACCTAACATTTTATTTTAATAGCGTTTAATAGTTAAACGAAATTATATTTAAGCTTCTTAAATATAAAATGGCACATTCATTATAAGTATCATTTTATGAGGTTGCAATATTTAATTCTTTAATTTCAGATATAACCCTTGGAGTCAGATAATCTTCAGTTAAATCAATCAAATCTCTTTCAATTACGGTTTTTAATGACGGTAATCTTGTAATAATCAGTTTTGCAAATTGAACTAATCCTAATTTAACATTTTCAATTGACTCATTCTTAGAATTCATTTTATAAATTTTGTGCCAATAATTCTCAATTTGTTTTTCAAACATTTCAGGATTAGAATCTTTATTTTGATAATTATCTAAAATATTACAACCAATTTTAGCAGCGACCAAGTTAGTCCTCCAAGTAAATATAACCTTTTCATTACTAAATAGTAAATCAACTAGGTTGAAAATAAATAATAGTAAACTGTAAGGATACTCACCCTCATTAGTGAATTTACACAGATTAGAACTTGATAATAATAATTCGGTTATGAATTCTTCTTTTTCAACATTCTCTCTGGTGGATTTCTTAGTAATATCAGATTGTGTCTTGATTCTCTTTGCTGATGAATTACTATCATATTTATTATCAATAACAATAATAGAATCTAGATTTTCAATCAAAGAAGTCGAAACACTAATTAAATGTGAAAGTAACTCATCGGTACTGTAATTATCAATGAATTTTGTATAAGGAATTATGATTTTACTAACATATTCTTGATTTTTTTTGGATATTTCTGTAATAAATGCCTTAACTGTTTTTAATTTTAATTCTTCATTTTCATTAAATGTGTCCTTAAATTTCAATGTTAGTTCCACTAATGCTTCTACAATGGCTTCTTTACCACTCCATGATCTGCCATTTAATGCTTGTAAAATAATATCAAATAATTTTGAAACTTGCACTTTTGTTATCGTATTATCAATTTTACTAGAAAGAATAGAGACACTTCCAGCACAGGTTCTTCTAATTGAAAAATCAGTCGAATTTATGTTTTCGGACAACATTTTAATAATTTCATCCAAATACAGTTTAATAGTTCCAGATCCAAGAGATGATGATTCTGTCCAAATTTGACCATATATTAAAGCAGATTCTTTATCTGAATCGTTCGATGCAATAAAAACTAGAGGAATATATATCCCTGCTACACTTTCAAATTGCGAAGGTGCGTATTTGATCATCGAAGAAATAGCTTTTCCGACCACCAGTTTTGTCTCAGGCGAATGCTCTGAAAAATATTTTTCAACTAAAAGATTTGAATACTTGATTACTTTATCAATACTAGAAATTTTTACGATATACCCAAACGTATTTGCAAATGATTGATTGACAGTACCATTTCTGTCTGATACAGCATTAAAGCATGATTTCAACAGTTTACCACTATAAGGTTTTAGATCGGACTGATATTTTTGTACTAATAAAATAATAACTGAAGATGCTGCAATCTTAGATGGTAAACCGATGGATTTTCTCACCGCTTTGATTGAATTGTTAACATAATTTTCTATGACAGTATCGTCTGACATAGATATTAATTTCTCAATTATGTTAAAAATAGGAGAGCTAGCTACAACATTACTACGTTGAGCATCTATCTCGGTAGCATCCACTTTGAAATTTTTTGCATTTAGAGCTAAATAATTAATGACTTCAGGTTCCATGGAAGAAAGCAGTAGTGTAAACTCGTAAGCTAAGTTCGGTGCAAAAGGTTTCATTGCATATCCAGTATTCTTAACTAAATCAATCACTACTTTCAAAGCAAATGATCTAACATCTTCTGCATCACTATTGAGACCCTTTGTACCTAATAAGAAGGGCAAAATTAATTTCAAAGTGTTTTCTGATGTTTCTTTGCTAACACCGTTATTTATATCAATAGATCTAGCTAATAGCTTTGCCAACACATTAGTCAACTTCGTGCCTTCTTGACGAACAGATTCCTTGATATCATCCATACTTCTAAATGACATTGTCCATAGATCAATCATTTTATCAGCAAATCTTTCTTTTGGAACAGTTTGGATTAGATGAAGAAGAGCTTTAGAACTAGCTTCTCTTACTCTCCACTCTTTATTGGACATACCAACTAATAATTCATCAAGAATTAAGTCAAAATATGAATTAATGATCTCAGAGGAATTACTTATTAAGGTATTCCAGATATCGTTCATGGAGTTAGATACCAGTTCATATGGATCAAATCTGTATCTAAATAATTTTGGAATTAATTTATTTGCTGTATTTTTATCTTCAAGAATAATATTTTCTAAAGAAGCTTTTGACATAATAGCACCTAAACCAAATGCGATACCCTTTCTAGATGACCATAATGATGAACTTTTAGCTAAGTTCATAAACTTGTAAACTAAGGAAGGATCACCGACTTCTGATGCTAATGACAATACATCTTTATAAGTTTTAATCGAATCATCACCGGTGCTTAAAGCACCTGCATCAAACAATTCTGTTTCTTCAGAGACTGAGCCAAAATTTAACTTAGCACCCGCAGCAGTATCTGTGAAAGATCTTAATAAATCTTTTAACATAGTTTCCTTCACATCAAAGTTACCCAATTCGTAAACCAATGAAAGACCCTTTGATGCAGATTCTTGAATAATTTCATCACGATCACTCAAGAAACGCATGAATTTCATGTGAATGATTTCACATTTCTCTTTGATTATTGGGTTGGATCTATTATACTTTACCAACGTTAATAACCAAATACATGCTGCTTTTCTCAAGCTTGGTTTAGTATTATCACAATGTTCTAACACTTTATTCAAAACATTAATTTGCTTGGAACCTGGGAATAATTGTGGAAGATTTATTTGACAATGAGGAATATCTATATTATCTTCTAAGAAACTGCTCATCCAACCATCAGAAAGAATAGACAGTGATTCACCTCCGGTAAATAACATTTCGATTTGACTTGTAGTATGTGAGCTATAAATGAGATCAAAAAGTTCTTCAGATAAATTAAATTCGTCAGTATATAACGAAATGTATCCTAATAGTTCAATCGAGGATTCCGATCTTTGAATTTTATCTTTAACAACAGTTATAATGTTTCTTATAAATGTTTCCTTTGCGCGTGTAGAGAGGCTTGAAATTACACCGTATCGGATAAGTTGACCCATCAACTTTATAAAATCTAATTTTTTATCCTTATTCACTATATTTTCTATAAGGTATTCCAAGAGTATTTTTACATGTGTTTCATTCATTACTGTGCCAAAAGTATTACTCAAATATAACCTTGGTATCATATATGATACGGTTATAATTACGTCCGCAGCCTTTTCAATGTTATTTATGTTCAACAAGGTGTCAAAAATTTCCTTAATGAATGGTGATGTAACATTACCGACAGAAATGATACCTATACAATTTGCAGCGATTTGTAAATCTTTGTCATTTTGAATATCGATACCATTTATGAATTTGAATAATGATTCCATTTGATGACTTAGCATGGCCAAAGTTTTTGAGCTACAGAATTGTAAAAAAAACAACAGAGTTTGTCCAAACTCAATATCTTGATAGGTAGATAAAAATATTTTTCTATTAGAACTATCTTTCAAAGCAAATTCGTTATGAATTAAATTTAGGAATGAGATAAACACATCTGAGTCGATTGCTTTGATATAATTAGAGACCAATGTAAATATTCTGTGATCAACATTAGTTGCGTTTGTTATTTTGATAGACCAATCTTCATCTTGATCAAGAAAAGTGTTCTCCCCGTAAATTGCGTTAGATATAATTACTTGTTTAATAAAACGAACAGAAGTATTCAAAGTTTTCCTTATGACAAAAAAAGAATTATTTTTACTTTTTTCTACCTCACTCATGAGCAATTTTAAAATGCTAGATAGTTCAGGAAACTTTAATATTTGATTATTATTTCCTAAAAGCTCCGAAGTTTTCTTGAAATCCTTAGAATTTGAAGCTTTACATACTTTAAACCAATAGGGGTTTAATCCCTTGTATGATTCCTCAATTATATCAAATCTGTTCGTTCTTGAAGTCCCAAGGATATTGAAATATCTAGCTTGGCAATCATTAAAATCAAATGCAGCATTGATATATTTAATACAGACGTATCTACAGGCCATCAAAGCATCACGTTCATCATTATCTTTTATTATTTCAAATTGATAATCATCATTCAAAAAATTTTCTGCTAATTTCTTTAACTTATTTTTTGAAGTCAAAGGTAGGTCATATAAATGGGGGGTTAAGGAGTTCAAAGTTTCCTGGATACTAGGTCTAAATTCATTGAGATCTCCCTTCAAGGAATCAAAAAGGAACTCAATAAAGGATAAATCCTTTACCAACTCATAATCTTTCTTAAGCAGCAAACCTAATGTTTCATATTGGAGTCTCCTTTGTAATATAGCATTGCTAAAGTTAGGGGTGTTTGCACCTAGCTGTAACCTTGGCCATCCTTCAGTATTTAAATTATTTCTTATCAATGAGGCTATGCTAACTTGAATCCCACTAGAGCCAACTGGTGAAATTTCTAAATTTTGATGATTATTTTTAGATACAAATCCAATAAATGTCAAACAAAGTGATCTTAATTTATAACTTTTTGAGTGTAAACCTATGGAACAAATCAATGATACTTGTTGTACTTTTTCTGTAGCAATTACACTTCGATTTAAAATAGTGAGTATTTTTTCTTGTAATTCTTGCTTGACTGGTGGTCGGCCTATCTTAGTATCACCAATATACAATGAAATTAAATAATTAATGAAATCAGAATCTTCATATGAAATTTCTAGAGTCTTTAACATTTGTACAGCTTTATCTGAAATGTCAGTTGAATCAGTTGAAACTATCGACAAGAATTTTATCAATTGTTGATCATCCGGTACAAACCCATGCGTGATAAATTTGAAGATACTTCTTTTATATGTTACCATTTGGTCCTTGGTGAAAGTGATGCCTGCATTGTAAGTGAAAAAAGAAACATCATCAGCGGTTAAACCTGGGCAAGTGTACCCTCTTGGAATGATCCCACTATTTTGATCTGGCTTTGCAGGGTTTAACAAGAAGAACTTGGTACAATAAGACAATACAAATTCCATGTCAGTATTATTTATAGGTTTATAAAATTGACGCATGTCATCTTCTTCTGCAGATCCTTTTAATGGAGATTCCAATTTCAAGATTATTTTACATAAAATATGAAATAATCTTGATGAAGTCATTGTAGGCAAAGTAGAGATACCATTGATTATTGTTGGAATCAAATTTTTTCTACGATCGTAATCGCTAATTCTCTCGATACCTCTCGAGGCAAACAAGAGGCTGTATAGTCTAACGTTATTATAATTAGAGGTCGTCACTTCTGTGCCTTCATTTTTCTTTGCTTGGTCTAATAGGTTTTCAACCGGTAGTTCCACAGATGTCAGTGTATTTAGTCTTGATAATACATCTTTTAAAATTTCAAACACGGCCTGTCTTACCGAATTATGGCATGAGGCCAATTTCAACAACAATGGTGGAAGAAAAGTGTTCAATGCCTGTTCATATTTCTCTGGAGTGTCAGATAAAACGAATCTCAACGCAACTTTTTCTACCAGTTCCTTTTCTTTGCTCTCACTCAACTGCATCTTCAAAGCGGATCCGTCAATGCTCTCCTCTCCAAGCTTTCGTGCTAGTGCAACCGTGGAGATGCCTTAGGGGCAGTTTGTATCTCTCTATGTAGAACGATACCTTTATATACTAATCATTACAGTGGCGAAAAGCGTAGATTTGTTTTCTCGGGTATGAGAAAAGCACCGATCTCATTTTAAAGGGTATATTTTTTTTGCGTGGAAAGGGTAAGAGCGCATAATCTGAAGTCACAGGAACCGTACTTATATATCTGAATAAGTATAGCGTTGGATTAGTGTACAGCTGCAACAACAGATCCAGCAGGCCAAGCCATGCTCGAACAGGCCGAGTACCGTCGACAATTGAAAGCGTTAAGTTTCGAGACCATATGGGAACAAAACGGACTTGACCGCGACCGTCTGCTGCAAGTATGCAGCAATAACGATTGCATGTCCATCAAGATCAAACCAACGAACTCGAGGTTCCCACATCCCTCGCCTAACCGCCATCGAGCAAACCTATCCCACATCGATATCAAAATCACCTATTCTCGTATTTACAACGAACCGGTACTGTATCTGAGACTTTGGAAGTCAGTGCCGTGCTCCATGTCACCCGACCTCGAAGAATTGTCCCCATATTACCCTTCCGACGTCTACGAATCGTTGGCCATAGATAAATCGCAATTTACAGTAGAGTTGCAGCACGTGGAGTGTGACGCCGGCGCGAACGAGGTATGGTACTGTGTCCATCCCTGCGACACACAAGATCGGATTGGAATGCTCCACCGAGAACAGTATCTGAGTCGTTGGGTAAGTGTCTATTTACTGAGTTGGTTACCGCCAGCACATCGGAGTTAAACGCACTTGCTATAACGTGTAAGGTTATGTCTCTCCAGTTCGACCCCGCCGCGCTCCCGCCGCGCTCCCGCAGTGTGGGGTTCACGTTGGTTTCGCGGATATGGGCATGACCACGCAGGCCAACTGCCGGCGTACAATAAACGCTTTGTCTGGTAGCGGTCCGCCAATAAGAGTGCGTTAATGCTCCAATTGTGCCAATGCCGTGACAACGGAATTGCGCCCGAAGAGGAGGAAAGCAAGGGTAGAGACGGCCACACACGCGCACACACACATCCCCGGCCTCTCGCCATCATACCCCGCATAGTTAGTTATGTAATAATAAATAATTGATCAATTCAACGCCTGGCCAGTAGCAGTAGTAGTGGCAATGCAAGGTGTTGCCCACACCCCTTGCACCAACTATTAGCATTTCGAAAATGTTTTCGAAATGCTAATAGTTGGCTAATTGAACAAGAATGTGCGGGGCAAGAATGGGTGATATACATACACACATGCAGTAAACAGTACCATATCGGCCAGGATAGTGACGACCATCAACGAATTGAATTGTAATTACTGCGAATTGTAAGCATGCATTGCAGAGTAATGCTGGTTTGTTTTTGATTCGTTGAACTGGTTTCGCTTCACATCGTTTTCGATATTTAGATATATAAATGTGTCGATGGTGAATTTCAATTAATGCATTGACATCCACTCCTTTTAATTAGATCTTCTAATGCAATTGCAGTTGCTTCTTGTTTGGAAAGCATTTTTATTATGTATACACACAAAGTATTTAAAACTTATAAACAGTATAGCCATTGTTCATTCGTAATTGTAAATAATGGTGGATATTTCTGAACCTATCGTCCCCTTGATCGCATCCGTGGATGTTGGAACTACCTCGTCAAGAGCTATTTTATTTAATAAATTGGGTCAAGAGGTAGCAAAGCATCAAATCGAGTATTCAACAACTGCTTCGAAATTTAAGGCAAGAAAACCAAAAGCAACAGATTCCCCGCCTTCTACATCATCTTCAGGTAGCAAATATGAAACTCAGCCAAGGATGTTAGGAGGTGTAGCAATGAAAAAAACAATGACGGAAGACAATCAGATTTTTACAGCAGAAGGTGTCGCTATTTCGCAAAATGACTTTGTCACAATCGAAGAGTTGGAAGATGAAGTTGAGCAACCAACTTTAAGATTCCCGCAACCAGGTTGGGTAGAAGTGTGTCCAACAAATGTACTGGTTTACGTTGTAGAATGTTTGGCTGCGACTTTCGAAATTATTGAAACTCTAAATGTAGAACGTGTAAAACATGGTTTCCCAATTTATAAAGTCACCGCGATGGGTATTGCAAACATGAGAGAGACTACGTTGGTATGGTCCAAAGAAACAGGTAAGCCGCTTGTCAATTACGGAATAGTCTGGAATGATACTCGTAATACAAAGTTAGTTTCTGACAAACAAAATGCAACCCCAAAGGACATGCAAGAGGAATTAAGAAGAATTACTGGGTTACCAGTGTTTTCTACCTATTTTTCTTGTTCCAAATTAAGGTGGTTGCTAGATAATGAGCCGGTTGTAAAGGCAGCATATGATAAATCAGATTTAATGTTTGGTACAATTGATACTTGGTTAATATACCATTTAACAAAGTCACACACATTTGTCTCAGACATTACAAATGCTTCAAGAACAGGTTTTATGAATTTGGATACTTTGGATTATGACGACAGATTATTAGAATTTTGGGACATTGACAGATCGAAATGTAGTTTACCAAAAATTGTGTCATCGGCTGAATACTATGGTGATTTCACTGTCCATGAATTTATCTACGACCAATTAAATGTAAAGTCTAAAAAAATATTGGATAAATACAAAGATACCCATCCAATCATTCCAATCCAAGGTTGCTTAGGTGATCAAAGTGCCTCATTAGTTGGTCAAATGGCCTTTAAACCAGGTGCCGCAAAGTGCACATATGGTACTGGTTGTTTCTTATTATTGAATACAGGTAACCTGAAATTAATTTCCAAGAATGGTGCATTAACTACATTTGGATATTGGTTCCCTTACTTGGAGAATGAGGAACATAGCAAACCACATTTTGCACTGGAAGGTTCCGTCGCAGTTGCTGGTGCAGTTGTACAATGGTTAAGAGATAATCTAAGACTATTTCCTAGAGCAGAAGATGTGGGCCCTTTAGCTTCGCAAGTCAAAGATTCTGGCGGTGTTGTATTTGTTCCAGCATTTAGTGGTCTATTTGCTCCATATTGGGATCCCAATGCAAGGGCATCAATTATGGGAATGTCACAATACACTACAGCTGCCCATATTGCAAGAGCTGCCGTAGAGGGTGTCTGTTTCCAGGCAAGAGCTATTTTAAAGGCTATGAGTAGTGATGTTTTGCAAGAAAGCGGTGATTTTGAAGATACATATGAAAAATCAGCCTTATCCACACTGGCTGTCGATGGAGGTATGTCTCGTTCGGATGAAGTCATGCAAATTCAAGCAAATATTCTAGGGCCATGTGTTAAAGTGAGAAGATCACCCACCAGTGAATGCACGGCTTTAGGTGCTGCAATCGCTGCAAATATGGGGTTTAAAAACCCAGACGATCGTACTTTATGGAGAGAATTACCAGATGTTAAAAGATGGGTATATTACGCTGGCCATGCAAAAGGTGAAAAATATACTCTTCCAGTTGAAATGAATTTAAAGATATTCACAAGTGAATCCAGTGATAAAGAAAGAAGAGAGCACTGGCATTTGTGGGAGACTGCAATTGAAAGATCTAAAGGATGGTTAGATTCCGTCAACGGTAATTCAGTAGCTAAATAAAGTCAATCTGAATTTGTTTTCTTTTCCTAATGCTGTAATGAACTATTATTATATATTCCATTTAATACATCTATAAAATTAACTTGTCTAAATATCAAAAACACAACATTAACATGATAATTACCTATATGCTGATTACATCGACCTGTAATGTATAGTCATCCGCTCTATATACAACTAAATACTTCCTTATTTATTTCGCGTGACTGTTAATTTTCTAACATCCGTACATATTTTGAAAAAAACGTTTCTGCTCGCTGTAAAAAAATAAAGATGTTGAAAAAATAAAATGGAAAACTTATTTGGTAAAGTACTGACTGACCGCCAACAACCGAACAATTTCTGCAAGCAACGCAAATTGCTAAGAATAATGGAGTTGTTCTACAATATCTACTACGAGATAATGGAAACCCTGAATAATTCATTATTGATTATTCGATGCTTTTAGCAAATATCAGTTATGTGAATTAATTAACTAGTGAAAAATTTATTCATTAATGGAGTAGTTTGAAGTTATCACTAAAATTTTTATCATTATATAAAAACTTGTGATTGTAATATCCATTATAAGAATCTTGATTCAGATGTTCTAACTTAGACTTGTCTTTAATTTTTTTTAATACTGTCTCCCTTTTGATAAAAAAACCAACTAATAATCAATTATCAACATGGCCCCAGGTAAGAAAGTTGCTCCAGCTCCATTCGGTGCTAAATCCACTAAGTCTTCTAAGACTTCCAACCCATTAACCGTTTCTACTCCAAAGAACTTCGGTATTGGTCAAGCTGTTCAACCAAAGAGAAACTTATCCAGATACGTCAAATGGCCAGAATATGTTAGATTACAAAGACAAAAGAAGGTCTTATCTATCAGATTAAAGGTTCCTCCAGCTGTTGCTCAATTCCAATACACTTTGGACAGAAACACTGCTGCTGAAACTATTAAGTTATTCAACAAGTACAGACCAGAGACTGCTGCTGAAAAGAAGGAAAGATTAACTAAGGAAGCTGCTGGTATTGCCGAAGGTAAGACCAGACAAGAAGTTTCTCCAAAGCCATACGCTATCAAGTTTGGTTTAAACCATGTTGTTTCCTTAATTGAAAACAAGAAGGCCAAATTAGTTTTAATTGCCAACGATGTTGACCCAATTGAATTAGTTGTTTTCTTACCAGCTTTATGTAAGAAGATGGGTGTTCCATACGCTATCATCAAGGGTAAGGCTAGATTAGGTACTTTAGTCAACCAAAAGACCTCTGCCGTTGCTGCCTTAACTGAAGTCAGAGCTGAAGACGAAGCTGAATTAGCTAAGTTAGTTTCCACTATCAACGCTAACTTCGCTGAAAAGTACGACGAATCTAAGAAGCACTGGGGTGGTGGTATCGTTGGTAACAAGGCCCAAGCTAAGTTAGACAAGAGAGCCAAGGCTTCTCAATCTGCTTAAAATTGTTATATAAATTAAAGGATTACCAAAAACACTTTTTTCTCTATATTATTTTAACAATTTACCAGTGGTATTAAAACTTTTTTGTTCATTTTTTTTCAATATTTTATTCTTTGTTGAAGTTCAAAATCCATTGGAAATTGCATGTGATACATACTAACTGAGTTAATTTATTGTAGTTGATAAAATGTTATATTATAAGGATATATTACACAATTGCTAAGAACAATTTATCGAGATTGGTTGGTTTTAAATTTCACTACATATATTTGATGAAAGCTTTTAGTGTTAAAGATACTTTTATACATGTTGAATGCTCTTATCATAACTTATAGCCTGTGTCATTACGGAACTAACCCATCGTCCCTAAATATGTTTCTTTCAGTTTTGTTTTATATTTCTGTTGAAGTATATCATTTTTCAATTATTTAATAAATTAATCCAGTATACTATATATATGATTCCCAAATTGTATTCACAGCATTTTCCAAGGTTTTTAAATTTTAGAAGAGTAATTTAACTTAAAAGAAGCATGAGCGTCACAGGATTTTAAAAGAGATGTGTCTGTTTATGTTTCTATGGATTCTTGAAGTCAGTATAAAATTTGAAATTGGTTTAATTCTATTTGAAAACGAATCAATATTTTACTGCAAACATTGTATATTACATAGATTTCTTCTATAATGATAAATTTAATGGGATACGTTATTAAATTACGATTTTGAATAACTGACATTAGAAGAGAATTTTGTAAAAAGTATTTTAATCTTGTGGATGGAGAAGGAGACTGCGGTTCTCCATGTTATACCCCACTACGCAGAGAAAGAGATAAAGAGAAAGGAGAGAGACTGATTCATCTTGTTATAACCTACATGTATAGTACTCGGTTTACAATAATAAACCTCTAAGTAAGGCACTTTTAACGTATCGTAGAACATGATATAGATATAGATATATAGTCATCGGTATAAACAGCAAGAGAATATTTAGTGCTATATTAGGGAAAGGTTCACTTTACAGTACCATTCCTCTCTTTATTGTGTTCTCCATAGTCGCATAACTTTGCAACAACATTAATGAGAACTTAAATTAAAGAAATAAACAGACACATGTACCTCGTAGATATATAGATATCGGGAACAGATGCACCATTCTTTAATCTTAATGAGCTTGAGTTATTCTTTTGGTGTCTATATGTAATATTTTCTTCATATTGTAAGTTTCAGAGTTGAATCATCAAGAAAGTGATTATTTGCTTGAACTCACTGCCTTTAATAACAACATTACTGCTTTAAAAGGTTGTCTCCCTTTTAGTTTTGCTTTTTCGAATGTTTTTTTTTTTGAATTTTTTTGAAGGTTTTATTCGTGATGTTTCATTTTTATGGAAATCTTAAACTAGTAATAAAGAAAAATAATTAAGGATTGGTTTAATTTAATTCTATTATTATTCAACGAAGTGAAATATTGTTATCGTTTATTGCTTTATTGATGAATGTCTTGGTATTTAGTTGACATTATAATGTAATTTAGTTTTTTGTTATCTCAAGGTCGTAAAGCATCATTATTTTACGAGTAACAGTAGAATAATAAAAGATTAAAAAAAAAGGATATTTTTAAAGGCAAACGATTATATCTGCATAAAGAAAAATAAGTTAACATAAAAGATGGAAGATATTCAAGAAGTTCAAGAGGTACAGGAATCTATTCCTGCCGAGGAAGTACAAGAAAACACCGATACAAAGATTGTAATTGACCCTGATACTACCATATTTGTGGGTAATTTAGCTTCGTCTTGCACTGAAGAAGATTTATATTCTTTGTTTAGTAGTGAAGCTGGAGGTGTTAAAGTTGATATTCCTCCTGCAAGACAGAATGAAAATATTTCAAGTAATGGCTATTCACGTAAGTTTCATAATAAATTTGCTTTTGTCACCTTCCCAGAAAAGATTGATATGGATAAAATCCTTGAAAAGTACGATCAACAAGTGATCAAGGACAAAGCAATTTTTATTAGAAAAGGGTTGAGTCCAGAAGAAAGAGATGCGGCCAAGGGAGAAAGAATGGCCAATAGAAGAGGCAGAGGTGGTTCCAGAGGCAGCTTCAGAGGTAGTTTCAGAGGTGATAAAGGAAACTTTAGGGGCGGGAGTTACAACAGTCGTGGTGGTTCCTACAGAGGATCTACTTCCCGTGGTTCATTTAGAGGCGGAAGAGGAGGTTCCACATCTGTTCCACCTAGAAAAGAGAAAACTCCGTTAAATGAAATGGAAAGATCGACTGATACCCTTTATGTTAACAATATACCATACTATGCTAACAAACACGAATTGGCCCATTTCTTTGGTATTAATGAAGAAGATGTTGTGTTACCAATGAGAAGAATGAGAGATCAAAGAACTAAAAGAGTTTTCTTTTCCAAAAGAATGAACAGGGGTATCGCCTTTGTCACATTCACCGATCCAAACGTTGACATTATTAAAAAATCTGAAGAATTCCAAGGCAAGGTCTTCCAAGATAGAGCAATTGTAGTGGATGTCGCTGCGTTAAAGCCAGTATTTCCTGGGGATAATGCTAACGAAGAGATAACTGATGGTTTAGAGGAAGAACAAAAGCCTGATACTGCAGCTGCAATTAACCAAGATGAATGATCGCCAAATTGTAATCAATATTTTTTTTCTACGGAATTAGCTCGTCTTTAAATATATTTATAACTGCATTAATACGATTTCGGTCTTAATTGTATATACCTAATCAATACTATCTTAATGTATTTAAAGATATTTATTAAATTTGCGTGCCTTAATTAAAGTTAGTGTACTTTTTATATAGTGAATTATGACGTGTTAGATATCTTCTCAAGAAACAGCACTTACATTATAAACAAAGGGAATTTACATATTGGCAGTAAATGGGAACTTACAAAATCAAATAATAGTCGTTAAAATAATTCTGAAGAACAATGATAGTCATCGACAGACGCACTTAACTTATTCACCTGTAATTTAATTGGTTCCACGTCCGGTTATGAATTTACCAAGTATATACTTTATGAATATTCTATACAGATTCTGGATAAGGTAAATCCAAGACCAAAGTTCATAAATATCCTTTTCATCAGTATGTAAAACTAGCACTTCGTCATCAAAAGCAAATAATGCATCATATCAAGTTAGTCAGACCACCGAAGTAGCATTTTTTATAATTAAATAATCACTTTATATATAAATACTTCCATAAACTGTCGTTCTTTCTTAAACTGTTACTTTCAATAGTAACTTTTTGGGTGCAAAGTAATTTTGAAGTGAAGCTCATCGCCTGAAAAAAACTTTGCAAAGTAACTTTACAGCTCAGTCTAGAATGTAGCCAAAGTAGATCTGGATATCGTTAAAAGGTTTCTTGGCAGTGAAAACACACAAACTTGCAAACTCATATATATATGTAGACGTGTATGTGTATATGTTTGTATATAATGATACTGAAAATGCTAACTCCACTATTTCATATACTCTGAGATTCGTTAAATTTACCGATACTAGGTGATCAGATAAATTAAATATCAATTTAAGTTAAGAGTTGGCTTAATCATCCATTCATTTTGTTTCCAAGACCATCTATTTATCTATTTACTTATAATATTTCAAGATTGTGTAATTTTGTTTTATTTTGATTTGAGTGGTGTGAAGTTATAATATTTTAATTGGGATAAGAGGTATAAAGAGAGCAATGAGTACATGCCAAATTTGGGATTTCGATGACTTGACTTCTTGCAGCAGAATTAAATATCTTAATGAAGATATTCCACTGTACTTACTACTAGGATTGCTAGCATATGTTTGTTATAACATTTATTCCACCAGGAATGGGGCCAGTTCAATAAAACTCCCCATGATACCTGAAGATAAAGAATTTACCTTAAATGAGAACGGGAGACACCACACTGCTGGATTGGAAATTCATCATCCTGTTCAGTATTTTGAGGATTTTGCCGATAATATTAGCGATAAGGAGGAATACACAATTACAAGTACTAATGGTTTACAAGTTAGCAATAAGGACGGACATCATAAAATACAACCTAGCATTCATATGCATAATCAAATAAAAGCTGATCATTATGATTTAGATACAAGACTACCTAGTTGGACAGGTATTAGAAGTTTTGAACCGTTAATAATAGTACGTCAGCGTAAGCGTCTCGATGTTATTAATATAATAATAGAATTCAGTTTTGTTTTCAGTCAAGTAGTTTATCATTGCTATTGGCTTGATAACATTTCATCTTTCAAAGATGATAGCAAAACGGAGTTGACATTTTTCAGCATGTTTATAAAGTTACTCCTTTGGATTTTCCTTGCAATAACGGTATTTTTCCGTCTGATTAATACCAACCAAGCATTTTCTTTTATATCATCAAGGCTAGGGAATCTTTGGAATGTTTCATTTACTTCTTATTTCATAGTATTTATGTCACACATTTTACCATACAGGTCGACGTTAATTAATAGTGAAATATCTAAGTTGGATACCAAATACTATTCACATCAATTCTATGTTAATCTTATTTTATTCTTTCAATTGTTTACATCACCTGTGAAAAATCAATTTCCTATTTTATATAGGAATTTACCTGATTCGATATCAAGTCCAGAACCAATCTCTTCTTTAATTAGTCTGATTTCATTTACATGGTTATCTCCACTTATCCTGATGTCTATCAGGAGTACTCTAGATTCAAATGAGGTTTGGGATTTAATTAAAGATGATTATTCATTGAATGTTATTAAACATTTTCAAAGATTCAAAATTAATCATTTCAAAGATAAGTCTTTTAGTTTTCAATTTTTAACATTCTTTTGGAAATTAATTAGTATACAAATAATATGGGCTGTGTTCTCTTCAATATTTTCATTTATTCCAACAATACTATTAAAAAAAATACTAGAGTTTGTTGAAAATCCTGAACCTGAACGTTATCAAATTGCGTGGTTATATGTTTCTAGTATGTTATTATCGAAGGTAATAGTGGCAATTTGCCAAGGTCAAATTGCCTTTGTAGGTCGAAGAATATCTATCAGAATGAGAAGTATAATCATATCAGCGATTTATGAAAAAGGTCTGAAAAAATCCATATTGGACAATCTTAGTAACGATGAAAGTGAATGCTTTCGGTTTGTTGATGAACCTAACACTGCAGAAAAATTTAGTGACGGTGGAATTATTAATTTAATGGCCACAGACGCCATCAAAGTGGGTGAATTATGTAATTATTTGCATTCTTCAATAGAAGCACTTATAATGGCAGTAGTTGCAGTAATTCTATTGTATAGAATATTGGGTACAGCAGCCTTCATTGGAACAGCCGTTATTATTTTTTTTATACCTTTTAATGTATTCCTAACTAAGCTAATAGCACGCTTTCAGAGAGAAACTTTAACTTTTACTGATCAACGTATTCAAAATTTAAATGAGACATTTCAATCAATTCGCATAATTAAATCATTTGGTTGGGAGAATAATATCATTCAAAAAATTTTAGGTTTGCGAAACAAAGAAATATCAGTATTGAAAAGGAATTCTATAACTTGGTCAATAAATGCGTTGGTATGGTATTTAAGTCCTACCATTATCACTACATTATCGTTTTCATATTACATATTAGTTGATAAACAAGATTTGACAACACCGGTGGCCTTTACTGCTTTAGCGCTATTTAATTTGTTGAAGGCCCCGTTAGATCAGTTATCTAATACCATAAATTTCCTTACTCAATCAAAAGTTTCATTAGACAGAATAGAAAAGTTTTTATCTGTGAAAGAAACTACTAAATTCGAAAATCTAAGTGTAGATTCTTCCCAAAATAGACTTGCATTCAGTGGTGCAACATTGGGTTGGTGTGGTAATAAAAAAAGTTTCCAATTGCGTAATATTAATGCTGAATTCGAAATGGGAAAATTAAATTTGGTAATAGGTCCAACAGGTTCTGGTAAGACATCTTTATTAATGGCATTATTGGGCGAATTACATCTATTTTCAGGGAAAGTGTTTGTTCCAAACCTAGAGTCGAAGTTCAATTTAATTCCTGAATCAGACAATCTTTTAAATTCAATTGCATATTGCTCTCAGTTGCCTTGGATATTCAATGACACTATTAGAAATAATATTATATTTGATATGGGTTATGACAAAGATCGTTATGAAAATGTAGTTATTGCTTGTGGTTTAGAAAGAGATTTCCAGATATTAAATTTAGGAGATAAAACTATTGTTGGGGACAAAGGTTCATGTTTATCTGGTGGCCAGAAGCAAAGAATATCTTTGGCAAGAGCGTTATATTCTAAATCAAGGCATTTGATTCTTGATGACTGTTTAAGTGCAGTAGATTCGCATAGTGCAAAATGGATATATAACGTATGCATAACAGGGCCATTAATGCAAGGAAGAACGTGCATTCTTGTATCACATAACGTTTCCCTAACTATAAAGAAGGCTTCGAAGGTTTTTATGATTGAAAATGGATACATAGTAGCGAGTGGAAGACCTATTGACTTGATTAAACAAGGATATTTTCCTGATATTACTAATTTTGATACGATAGCTACCGATGTTGAAGATCTAAACACAATATTTAGAAGTAATAAATTAGAGGATAGTTCTGACCTCAAAAGTAGGATCTCAGGAGACAATTTTGGAGAGACTAGCTCTGATAACTTGGATACAAAAGTCGCCGATGATATATTTGCACGGGAATTATGTGAGGATAATTCAAAGAAGACTTCCATTAATATTGAATTCATTGAAGATATTGAAGAGGGTTTAGAAAATAATGTTTCAGGTGCAGTTAATTCAGAGGTTTATAAATGGTACTTCGACTTATATGGAGGTCACAAAATGATAATATTTATATGTGGTTTGTTATTATTAGCGCATGCTATATATGTAAGCCAATCCTGGTGGCTTCGGTATTGGTCGAACGATAACAGTTTAGATGTTAATGGAGGAACAATAGGGAATGAAAGTTCGTTATATTACTTACGTATTTACTTCCTCATTGGTGTTACTCATTCGATCATTTCATCAACGAGAGGTATATTTTCGTTTTTTGCTGGTGTGAATACAGCAAATTTGATATTTAAGAAATTACTTTACCGTGTTGTTAATAGTAAATTAACTTTTTTTGATAATACACCAATTGGAAGAATAATGAACAGATTCTCTAAAGATATTCAAGTGCTAGATTCTGAATTAGCTCCTTTTCTTGATGGTGTTTTTTCTTGCTTTATTCAAGCAGTGACTGCTCTGATGCTTATCGTATTCATTACTCCAAAATTTTTAATCATCGCCATTTTTATTATATGCTCTTCTATTACGATAGGATACCTCTATTTATGCTGTTCAAGAGAACTAAAACGGTTTGAGTCGAGTAGCAAATCTCCTGTGTATCAGCATTTCACTGAAACTTTGAGTGGGCTTGTAACTATCCGTGCTTTTGGGAACGAAATAAAATTCTTAAAAGAAAATCTAGATTTCATTGATGAGAATAATAAATTCTTTTTTTATATGTGGTCAGTTAATAGTTGGTTGTCTTTTAGGATTGATTTATTGGGTGCAATTACGGTATTTGGTTCTGGTGCTTTTATATTGTTAAATGCTGACAAAATTGATGCTGGTTTAGCCGGTATTTCATTAACTTATGCAGTCACTTTTACTGAATTTTGTCTTTGGATGGTAAAATTTTATTCAACAGTTGAAATGAGTATGAATTCTGTTGAACGATTAAAAGAATATATGGAAATTGAGGAAGAAGCATTAGCAGATCCGGGTGCCATTACTCCTAGCGAAAATTGGCCAGTACAGGGTGCCATTACTTTTGCCAACTATTCGTTAAGGTATGCCCCTAAATTGCCTGATGTTTTAAAACAGTTAAATTTAAAAATTGATGGAGGATCTAAGATAGGGGTGGTAGGGAGAACCGGTGCAGGGAAATCAACTATTATTTCAGCTTTATTCAGATTTTTAGATTGTTCATCTGGTAAGATTTTAATCGATGATCTTGATATAAGTGAAATAAACTTGAGAAGACTTCGTTCATGTTTGACAATTATTCCTCAAGATCCTTCACTTTTTGTTGGCACTATCAGATCCAACTTAGATCCGAATGAAGAATATGAGAATAAAGATATTTACGACGCATTAGTCAAAGTTCACCTACTAACAGAAGACTATCTTGCTAATTTGAATTATGACGCCAATGCAGACGTTGCTTATGATGAGAATATTTTTCTAAATTTAGATAGTCCTATATCTGAAGGTGGTATAAATTTATCGCAAGGGCAACGACAACTGATCTGCTTAGCAAGATCCATACTTCATTGCTCAAAAATTGTATTATTGGATGAGGCAACTGCATCCATTGATTACAAGTCTGATTTCAAAGTTCAAGAGACCATAAGAAATGAATTTTCTCAAAAAACAATTCTGACTATTGCTCATAGAATAAAATCTGTTATAGATTATGATAAGATATTGGTTTTAGATGCAGGCCAGGCACTCGAATTTGACCATCCGTATGTATTACTCCAGAATAAGTCTAGTATTTTCTATAGTATGTGCATGCAATCCGGTGAATTAGATATCCTTTTAAAGTTAGCAAGAGAAGCTTATGAAAAATCCTAACAATTATAATATAGGAGGATATAAGAAAAACACAAATATTTAGCATATAAAAATTGATAGACATATAGTGATATAGTAACCACAATACTTGTCGTTTTATTCGATATTATGTATATTATATATTACAGCAAAAGTATTGCTGCAGTAATCATTAGAAACACCATCCGAACGTGAATAATGTGTTTATAAAAAAATGAGTTTGGTAAATTTTTAAAGACATCGAAGAATATGACATATTATAACACGCAAAGCTAATAGATTACAGATACATATAAACACATGAGTATAATTATATTTGCTTATTGACGTTATCGATGGGAGGAAATTCATATATTAAATGGTTAACACTTTTTAAATCATGCACAATTCGTGAATCAACAAATAAGAACCTAACATTTTATCGAAATTTTCCAATCATCACGAATGCAGCTAAGAATGCTTTAAAAACTGTAAATAAATCTACTCCAGATTCAAAAGTGATTAATATTATATTACCTAGTGATCTTCAATCGATTAAAGCAAATGAACTGTCAGAAATTTTATTATATGATTCATTACTGGATGAGAAATTAGTTATAGAATTTGCTGTGAATCCAAAATATTTTAAAATAAAAAGGAAAGATAGAAAATTTATGTGGAGCTCAAAAGAAGTTCTATTTCAGCATCCTATAAGACCGAGATATAAATTGCTGTCTGAATCTGATAATATAAAGTTATTTTTTAATAATACTATTACATTGAAATCCAAATTTGGAAATCTAACAATTCAAAATATTTCATGGCCTTCTCTTATGGTTAGTAAAGATTGTAGAGGTGTTGCTGTGAATAAATCACTTTATGAAAAGTTGAAAAGTACAATTGATTTTCAAAAGATAATAGCTCCTTTCAACGATTCAGAATTGCCAATTTTTCTGGCATCATCTTTACCAAATAATTGCGATGCTATAGGATTATTTCCTCAGTATGTAGAAGAGCATAAAAAATATTTTAAGGATTATGATATTTTTGGAGCGTTATTGAAATCTGGATTTTGTTCAGAAACAGAATATAAAAATGGCCAGAGGATACTGAATAAACTATCAGATAAGGAGAATATTGAAATTGACTCACTTGTACCGCATAATATTACGGAATCCATAACCATCAATGATATAATTCAATATCCTAGGAAGTCAGCACAATTGAAGAAGCTATTCAGATCAAAGTTTCCAATAACTTCACATGATGCTCTCCGATCAATGTTGCTATCAAACAAAAGCAACATATCTGACTATGAAGTTGAGGTTTATAAGCAAGTTATCTTATTTAATATATTCATAGAAAGCATGAAACTGAAATCACACTCTTTTAAAGTGAATACTTTTTTGCAAGAATTGAATAATTGTCATCATTGTATAAAGAGCTGGGATTACTATATTTTAGAGAACTATTTTCAACTTAAACACACGCCCAAACCAAATACAATAAAAGAATCAATAGTCGTTAAGAAAAAATTTGATGCGTTTTTAGAGAAGTTATACAATTATAACATTATGATGGTTTGTGAACAAAAGGCAAAGAAAAATCAATTTCATGAAATCAAGACATCTTACTATGGCAATTCAAAGAAAAATAATATGAATCATTTGCCCAGGTCTATAACCATTTTATCAATTATGGAGGATATCCTCAAGAGTTTAAAATATTTTGGAATGTTTTCACCAAATTTGCATCGCTATATAAATAATAATGCGATACTAAATGAGAACTTACCAAAAAAACTAGATTTAGGCTTAATTGAAAAAACTCTAGATAATAAAAAAGATATACAGATAAGTTCAAATTTAAAATCAGGAGAGCTTATAAATTCATTGATTTCAGGTGTACTTGAACTGGAAGCCTTTATATTCCAGAGCAACACCAATAAAGAGGTTAATTATAAAGAAAAATTGAACTCTGATAGTTGGTACCTTGTTTTGGAGGTCAGAGATTCAATAGGGTCCGAAGCACTCGATCTCTTAAAGTACAGCACAACCATTTCAATGCAAATCAAAAGTCCTGAAAATAACTTCCCACCTTTAGGAAGTTCTATTTGTGTTAATAGAATATTCATTGACAGTCAAAATAAACTTTACCTGTATCAAAAAAAACCCAGTAGAGAATACAGATACAATCAAGTTACAATCAAGCGCAATGTAATAAATTATTCAACACTAGGCAAGACATGTATATGTGTCTATATATGTCTACCCAATTCAGCTTTTATTGGAGAATATCAACGCTTCACATGTAAATAATTATATTATTTTTATCATTAACTTTCTTGAATATTATCATACATATATATTACCTAAATGCAATACAGACTAGTGTGCACTTTGCTTTATACTTCAATGACATGGGTTACAAGATAGAATTTCATGTTTATAAAGACAAGAAAACTTTAAAAGTCAATCATTGAAAACACATAACTTGAGTTATCATTAACCAAACAATGTAAGTATTTGATGATAGTTTACCGATAATCTTCCACTGCTCAATTCCGCTGCTCCTTTCCAATAAACACTAAGATATATAAAAAACTATTGTAGCTTATTTATGTTCCCAAATAGTTCGTATTACCTTAGGTGAGATACAACATTAAGATAATCTTTATTGTCATTTTTACCATTCTTACCTTCAATTGATTATGTAACTAAATTAATCAAATCAAATAGATTATATAGCAATTTCACATTCTCGGTAATACTTAGACGCCTACAAAATGTGTAAGTAGGATATTCGAGTTATCCGCATACGTAATTATTACTGCAGTTGTCGTGGTTATTGTTATATGTAGTCTATTAAAGTTCGGTACATCTCGGTATCATTCTTCGCATCGAAAAAACAATTAATTGACTTTTACGACTTTAGTTTATATTCTCTTGGGTGCAATTAAAAAAAATCTACAAGAAAAATAGTTCGCAAATGAGCTTTTCGAGGAAAAAAAGAGGTGCAATGAATAAAAACATTACCTATCTTCAATTGGATACAATTTTTATTGAACTTGTATCACCTGGTCTCTCAGTTCAGCTCGTCTCTAATAAAAGATGCATGATGCAATTTTAGAGTATCTCAGATTGTTGGTGTTATCGATAATTAAATAACACCAGATTGCCTATGTGAAGTGTCTTCGACAGTTATTAACATTATTGACAACCTAACTGTCTTATAAAACCTTTTGCCCAGAACGAACTTATGTTTTGTTAATATTGCATTGTAGGCACTGTTGGAGAGGGAGCAAGGAAAGGAACAAAAGAGGAATAAAACACAAGGTTTACAAAATTAAACACAACAGCTACAGCTTACTGTTCGTGTGGTCGATATTTTCTTGTATATTAGAAATACAGCTTGAAAAAGATATATTTTGGGTGTTTCTGAGTTAGAATAAGAGAGGTTTAGTGGTTTTTGCTAGATGTTCAAAAATTTTCTACAGTGTCTACCTAATTAGATATCTAATGACATGTCTCAATTGACTTTTCACAGTTGTTCCACAGTTGTTCCACAGTTGTTCCACAGTTGTTCCACAGTCTATTAGCTGGGTTTATTCTGGTTAGGTTATCGTATAAAAAAATATTGAGTGAGCGATGAGGTACTTTCAACAAATTTAAAAACATTGGAGACAATTGCTATCCGTTAATGGAGTTACAATTGGATTGTTTCCCAAGCTACAATGAGAACCAATAAAATAATCGTGAATTATTCAAAATGAGGCTATAGTTTCTAAATAATTGATGCTACATTGTCACATATAAAGAGTTAGTGATTCTCATCGGTTTCTAAGTAAGTAACTTTCATTGCAATCCTTGTCTGAAGATTCGCTTATACTTGTTCAGTGTAGTGCAAAATAATTTTAATAGCAACAAATTTAGTATCCAGAAAAAAAATTAGCATACAACAAACTTCATTACACTTCAAACCTCATGTCGTCTTCTGATGCAAAGGATACTTACTCCGAGAAGCATTCAGTAAATGAAAATATCGCTGAATTTCAAACTGATTCAGATGGTGAGAAAAAAAATATTCAAAATCAATCTTTTCAAGATATCGATGAAAATGATGTTCCAAAAACTGCCAAGAGAGCAATGGTTATTAGAAAAACTGAAATTATGGCCGCACAATACAACAAATGGTATCATCATCTTTTCCTGTTATTCACAGCATTTATTTGTGGTTATGGTTACGGGTTAGATGGTAATATTAGATACATTTATACTGGTTATGCTACATCATCATATGCTGAGCATTCCTTACTTTCAACTGTCACCGTTATTAACGCAGTTGTTTCTGCTGTGTCACAAATATATACGCCAGACTTCCAGATTGTTTTTGGTAGATTATATATTATTTTTCTGGTTGCCATTGTACTATACTCTGTAGGTACAATTATTCAATCCCAAGCCTACGATGTTCAAAGATATGCAGCAGGTGCAATTTTTTATAATGCTGGTTATTCTGGTGTCTTATTTATTCTGTTGATTATTTTGTCAGATTTTTCATCTTTGAAGTGGAGATTAGCATATCAATTTGCTCCTACTTGGCCATTCATTATTAATACTTGGATTTCTGGTAATATTACTTCTGCAGCAAATCCAATTGAGAATTGGTCATGGGACATTGGTATGCGGGCATTCATCATTCCATTATCATGTCTTCCATTTATTGCATGCATGATCCACATGGAATGGAAGGCCAGAAAAACTCCAGAATGGAAAGAACTTCTGAAAGAAAAAACTTTCTATGAAGAACATAACGGTTTATGGGGTACTCTAGTTGAATTATTTTGGAGATTGGATGTCGCTGGTCTTATACTAATGGGTAGTTCCTTAGGTTGCATACTTGTTCCATTGACATTAGCTGGTGGTACAAGTAGTAAATGGAATCATGGTAATGTTATTGGTCCTTTCATATTGGGTTTTGTTTTGATTCCATTTTTTGCTCTATGGGAAAAATTCTTTGCTAGAGACCCACTGTTACCTGCAAAATTAGTGAAAGATCGTGGTGTCTGGTCAGCAATGGGTATTTCATTTTTGATTGATTTTATCTATTATATGGCAGCTGATTATCTATATACCGTTTTAATTGTTGCTGTTGATGAAAGTGTTAAATCAGCTACCAGAATTAGTAGTCTATCCTCTTTCGTTTCAACTGTTGCTTCTCCATTTTTTGCCCTTTATTTAACTAGGTGTTCAAGATTAAAACCTTGGATTATGTTAGGTTGCTCGTTATGGATGTTGGCAATGGGTTTACTTTACTATTTCAGAGGTGGCCGTGAATCACATTCAGGCATCATTGGTGCTCTATGTGTCTGGGGTGTTGGTACTACTCTGTTTACATATCCAGTTACCGTTTCGGTTCAAGCTGCTGTTTCTCATGAAAATATGGCAACTGTTACCGCTGCAAATTATACTTTATACAGAATAGGTTCTGCTATTGGTGCAGCTGTTTCAGGAGCAATCTGGACTCAGACCTTATATAAGCAATTGTACAAACATTTGCAAGACATTGCACTAGCTACAGCAGCATATTCATCACCATATACATTTACCACTAATTATGCCTGGGGCACCCCCCCGGAAAGAGAAGCTGTTGTTCAAGCTTACAGATATGTCCAAAGATTGGAAACTGTTGTTGCTCTAGTTTTCTGCGTTCCTTTGATAGCCTTTTCATTATGTTTAAGGGATGCACGTTTAACAGATGAAGTTGCACATGGAAATATCGCCGAAGGTGAAATAATAGTTAAATCTGACAGCGATCCAATTTCTGAATTTTTTGTTAAGATATTCAGAAGAAAACATGTTGTAGCGGATGATGAATAAGTTTTGTTTATAATAGTTAAACATAGAGTTAGAAACATTAGAATTAATAACAGTATATAATTCATTTAATTGCATATTATTAAAATAGTAAATGTTGTATTTTGTATATACGTAACCATCGACTATTATAGATAATGAACCACATCTGATTAGCGTTAAAAAGTATTCGCTTATATTCCTAATTCCTTTTGACCACAAATTCTTTAACGTTCATATTAGTAACTTATTATATATCGATTCATATAATTCAATTTTGGTTACATTTGATATCTTGGAATTTCGATAACATAATGGAGCTCTTTTTTTTGAATCGTCTTTCCCAAAATTGATTCATGTCTTTTATTGTTAATTGAATAAAAAATATCAAAATTTTTAATCTTTTTGCCTACTTTAGAATTGTCACTTCTAAGTATTGTAATTGAGAAGAGATGTTGAAAACCTAGAAGTTGACTGTACTTAATTGTCTTTGAATAGAGTTATAAGAAATGCATACTTCCTGTGCTAGGAGTTCCAGAGATATATCATCCGACAATAGGAGAAAAAATATGGAACTTTAATATCGTAATTAATAATATGTCACATATTGAAATGTATGTTTTGAACTTCTATTAAGATATCATCATATCTATCGAGTTTTTATCAATGGTCAAGAAATTGACGGCATAAAACTATTCCTACAGGAACTAGGCAATTTAGATTGTCTTAACATATTGTTTTTTTTCTAAGGCTTGGTAATATCTCTGTATATCACTTCTCATATCACTACTGTTCTAGTTTATTTAAGAAAGATACTTCTCATGTATACTTGCATATAACTGGTTTTAAGGTGCTAAAAATGATAAGCAGCATTTTTTAAAGAATCTGTTAATTTTATGAAAACCAACCATTTTTCATTTACTTTCTGAGTTTTGTACCAAAAACCTTAAAATTATATGCAGCTATAATTAAAGTCTTGGTATTTATGCTTAACTTTTTAAACTGCAGTAAAGTTTATAATATCCTATTTAATCTTGAATTGACTCTTTAAAAATATGGCAGTTAATCTGCGAATATTTCAATTTTTCTAAGCATAATGAACGGTAAACTTAGAACCAGAATAATTCCATCAATAAAGATGATGCACTGTTTTATTACTGTATTCTATTAAAGAAATTATTGCACTTGTACAGGACAATTTCCAGACACAATTCCAGTAAGAAAGCTGCTTCTTCACCTGAAAAAATCTAAACTGCCCAACATTTAACTTATGATATTATTTTTGAATTGTTATTTTTAAACAGGCATTCTTAAGCACTCCAGATTTTTCTATTTATATGTAGATCAATATAGCTGTGGTTACAATTTGGGTGTTTAGGATATGATTTAAGAGTCAAATAGACGAAACAACAAAACTAATTGCAAGTTAATCAATGGGGTTTCATTAACAACCGAACTTTAAAACGCAGTCTAAAAAACAACAGGTGCTAAAATAAAATGCTGACAACTTTTGTAGGTTTCATTGTTTTGTTTTATTTAATATGTAGGTTGTATAGTATGTTATTTTTGTTATTAATTTGCTAGTAATATGGAAAAAAACTTTATATTCAAACCATTGTCACTCTACCATAACTAATCCTCAATTTAACCTTTAGTTATCTAGAATTCTGAGACATATAATCATTTAACGATTCATTGAAAACGAATAGTTGCTGCTGTTTGTAAAACTGTTGATCATTTAATTTCTCGTTTTTTATAATACTGTTTAATTTGCAAGATATCATTTTGCCCTTTAGCATTTCCTTTGAGGCATTGCTATTTAGCCTGTTTTCCTAGGTGAAGCTACTAACTAACACATGTGAATATATGGATCAATTATACCTTTTCACCAATAAATGAATAAGACTAAAAATATCGACACATTCGCAAAATACTCAAATGAACCGATTGCTTTGGGTGAACATGAATTGACGTATGAGATTCTGCGCTTTTAGTTATAACACCTCCACAGGAACAGTTTAAATTAGCTGATACATTTTAAAAAACAAAATGCACCTTGTTATATATCCGTAACATAATATTGTATTTTTATTTACAAGTTAAAATGAGTAGTACCATAGTACATCAACGTTTCAGAATATGATTATGATTAGATGCTAGTAAATTATAAATATTGCAATTTAGTACACTTAGTAAGGCATTGTGAAATTTCGAGAGAATAACTATAATTGCATTTTCTACAGTAATAGTGACTTAGTTACCATTAATTTTTACTATAACGGCTCAAAGAATTTGCAATGAAATGGGATGCAGAGTTTATTACGAATGAATAGTAAGGTAATAAATAGTCAATTAGTGAATGCAACGGATAGTTCGAATAACAAATACGAGCCCAAGCAAGCGTTATGTTACCAAATATTATCAGAACATTAAGCAAACATTGCATTTAGATCACTCATATTACATATAAAAACAATAGAATGAGGTGCGGAATCATGCCGCACCGGATTGTTAAGATCTGAAAAATTGAAAGTTTCATGTAAAGAAGTATAGAATCTTTTGGCAAATTAATTTAAATAAAATAAGCGTAGTCAATTAAAGAAATAAATTACAATAAAAAATACTTGTGAAATACGAGTCGAACATGATTTGCCTGTCAAGTATTCAGAATCTCAGCAAAGTTAATTATACAAAAATTCACACTTAATTTTATATCCCGTTGCACCCAAAAGTTTGCCAATGAAAGATGCATTTTCAAAACATTCATTTTCAAAAGAATGTGCACCTCTTTCATCCAACTGCTATATAAGCAGGCTGTATTGATTAGAAATATTTTTTGAAATAATGAGATTTCTTTCAGTTCAGTATTTTTATTAACAGTTTTGACGATAATTATCCACTACACAGAACAAATCATGGGAACATCTAACTTAGGAAGATTAACAATGAAATTATCAACTATTTTTTGTGCTGTTATAACAACAGTCGTTGTATCTGTTGCTGATAGTTCAAGAGCTGCTTCTGCTTTCTCTGCTTCTGTCTCAGCTGCTTCTCATGCATCAGCTGCATCTTCATACTGGGCAGCTCACTCAACTGATCCATCAATGATATCTAAACATTCCCAATACTTATCATACGCTTCTTCGAAGTCAGCCAACGATGCTGCTGTTATGGAACATCTTATTCCAGCATCTGGATTAGCTGCTGTCGTTGCAATGTTATTATTATGAGCAGCGAATGAAAGTATTTTGACTTCAAAGTTTAAGATATGTTGTTTCTCTAATGATTTTTATTTTAATATGAACTTTAGAAAATAAAAAGTTTAATCTCTGCATAGTTGTTATAAGAATAATTTTTGTTTTAATTTTTATATAACTTTCTTTTCTAAGTGGTTTAAAAACATATTGTAGTAATAAATGACACTTTAACCTTTGGAAATCACATGTTATATAAATGTGGATTTAGAAGTAAATTGATAGAACATTAGCTAACCATATCTACCTTCATAAATATAAATGAATCATTTATGAGAATTCTGTTTAATCAAAAATTACTTTTTAAAAATCAAAGTTATATTCTTATACTCACTAAATGTAACATATATACGCAACACTTTCCAACATAATAATGTTTGTTGAAGTATAACAACTGTCATGATGTCGCTGATATAGTTCTCAATTACTATTTTGCTGCCGTCATCGATCATAAATTATCAAAGTATCATCTTAAAATCAGTCTGTACGACGTTTCAATACCAATAACTAACATTTATTCATAAATGAATATTCAACTATAATTAATCGTAGCAGTAACCACAGATCAATCATTAAAAACTATAAACTTCTTTCAGATAAAATAAAGGTTTATTGACTAGTAAAATCGTTTATCATTAGATTTTATTTGATTATTCATTGTTAAGAGTCGGTAATTTATTATAATTCTCCGTGGGGATCTATATAAAATTTACTAATTACACAAGTTGATTAAGACAGTTTGAATTATCTTACATGGCTGGAAAAACCTTGGTATTTATACCAATGATTTCTGTCACGATCACGAAACCATTCCATTTTCGAAAGTTATATTAAATATATTGAGTGGTTTTAATTTCCAATTTGGATTGTGACGTTCGCCTATTTCAGTTATACGAATAACAAACTATCACGAATGTGATATTTGCTCTTTCCTAATTCAAGTATGTGTTATCCTATTTGGTCAAACATTAAATAAAATTTAGGTACGATATAAATATTTACAACAATTTTTATATATCCAACAGAAACATATAAGCATTGGCATTATTATTTAAAGCTAATAATTTCAAATTGATCTATAATAGTATAATTGTGTATAATAATAGCAGATTGAGCAGGGATCAAATATATATTACCATCGTCAATAGTTATATCTGCATATTCTCCATCACTAATTGAATATATACTATTACAGTCAATAGTTATATTTCATATTCACATTATTATTTAACTTTACCTTCAACTATAGCTTCAACTAATTTTGACTTTGTGGAACTACATATTTACATGTAGGATTAGTATTACCTAATATGAAGGTGAATTATGTATAAATAAGTATGTTTTGATACATTGTGATATTGATGTGGTACAGATATTTGGCAGCACCGGAAGGACAGAGGAATGAAATGCTTTGACATGGAGTGGTAATAGATTAAAGTGGTAAGTGAAATATAGAGCTAAGTTGTGATCATTTAATATATAATTATGATGTGATAAGAAGTTCAGATAATTGTGGTATGGTATATATAGTTCATAACTAATAAAAATAAATATATGACTCTAAATGGAAATGATATTTTGAGTATTTTCAAATGTAAGTTATTCCAATTATTCTTCCACCATAATTAATATTAGGCTATGAATAACAAATATCCCAAATATATCTTTTAGTTATCTATTTGTACTTTTAGTAATCGTTGAACCTCCTAAAACATTAAATGAGCGAGCCTCTCAAAACATATAGAGACAACAATCATATATTATATTTTCACTAAAGGTCTATATATAAAATAGAGTAAACGTGAACTACTACTTATTCTGTGTATATCGTTAATAATATAATTTTGATAAAAGGAAATCTTTAGGTCAACAGGAGCAATCTTTTATACACCCATGTTGTGGTTGTAATCACATGAGCTGATGCAAATATTAATAATCATATCATTTCTCACAGAAGAAAAGTCCACAAAGTAACATAGGTCATAACATTTTCAATGTCCTGTGTCGCAGGATAACCAGGTTACAGTTTCAGTTTCCTCTGCATAGAACATACGCAGAGATAGTTGCCAATCTTGATCTTTTCCGTTTTCTTCAAAAGTATATAATTTTAAAAAATCTGTTTGCCAACTTTCAGTCTCATCCTTTGTAATTATTTCACGATTTGAGCCTGTAATTCGTTGCTGCTATAAACTCCTGCCCACTGTTTTTGGATAGCACAATAATCGGTAATGAAATAGCCCTTACAAAGGGGATATACCTTCGTCGCTGTTCTTTTACTAATATTTAAAGAATCTGTAGACGATCAAGTAACAATGTCCCACAAGTGGCATTTTTGGTCTTATAATAACGTCATAATGGTATCCAGAGGTGGTATTATGTACTTGGACAACAATATCACTGTTTCCTATATTACTTCTTGTTTCTAATCTTGAATTATTGTTGTCAACTAACACACCACCATTCTCAATGAATGCAGAAGCTATTCCATCATGTACGCTACCCAGGCTACTAGTACGATTGCTAGAGATAAAATGGCTCTCTTATTAAAGGAACCACCAAGGAAGTCACCATTAGGTCCCAATCCACTATGCCAACCCATTGTTCCTGTAATAACATTTTGAATAGCACCTCTGACTAAATCGAAAATTCCGTCCTCACAATCAGTGTTTGCAGGATCCTCATGTTTGGCTTTGCAAGCGTCACGGGTATCCTGCATCCGTTGAATCCATCTAATTGGCCCTCCATCAGAAGCAAGAAAAAAACCCCACCATCCTACTTTACATAAAAATGGATCATTAACATCAAAATGCTGATATAGCAATGATGTAGCAATGAAAGGAATTTGTTCATAATATGGAAATGATCCTGAAACACATACCAAAAGTGTCACTGAAATACCAAAAATATAATTCAACTTCATATTGATGGTTCTCACTGTTTTTTCTTATTTTTTATCATTCATCAATTGGAGTACCGAGAAATAACATACGAAATTTTATTAATATCCGGCGGTTTATATAGTACGATATGGTAAACAATTTGTATAATATTTTGAACAAGTTTTTATTGAACATCAAATAAATATGCAATATTGGTACAACAATGATTGTCTCCAGTAACAATGCAGTCGTTGTCCTGTAACTGGATAAGTTAGTGTATCAATTGAGTTAGAAATTAAGTAACTATTCACAATATTTCCTTAAAGGCTACGGAGAACCCTGCATATTGCGCACCGCTAAATGCAATCGGAAATAAAACATCTCATATCTTCGTACTGTGAGTATTTCAAGCTCAGTTTTCTCGCCTAGCAACACCGCATTGTTCTATATATGTATATATAGTCACTGGAAGCTCAGAACAGTTCGCAGCAAAATATTCTTGTTGCTATGAATTTCAACCGTTGTCCATAGATTTCTGGGCGTATTTTATTGGCAGCTTCGAAATTTGAAATTTTCAAATTTCTTCTTCCCTCTGCGCGGCAACGAAAGACAATATGCACCAAAATAGAGCGGCAGAACAGTTATGCTTCAATATGCAGATGATGAAAAGTTTGCAACCAAGGAAACTGTTAAGTTGCAATTGGATAGGTTGAATTGGAAAAGTTTGTTCTAATCTTCACTCCTGAGATAAGGATTTAGTCGTCGAATAACTTTATTAATGTTTAAAGATTTGTTGTTTTGGATATAAACATTGTTGAAAATATTTATATCTTGCCTAATTTTATTTAGTGTTTGGCCATATAGGATAACACATACTTGAATTAGGAAAGAGCAAATATCACATTCGTGATAGTTTGTTATTCGTATAACTGAAATAGGCGACGTCACAATCCAAGTTGGTAATTAAAATCACTCGATATATTTAACGTGTCTTTCGAAGATAGAATCGTTTCGTGATCGTGACAGAAATCATTGGTATAAATACCAAGGTTTTTCCAGCCATGTAAGATAATTCAAACTGTCTTAATCAACTTGTATAATTAGTATATTTTATGAATTACTTATTTTATATAGATCCGAGGGCATTATTTAATTAATTGTATATGTATATCAGCATAATATACAGCTTAACCAAAAAAATTCTGTTTTCGATTTGTTGATAATTTATAACGAATTATATGCCTGAAATTTAATATAAGAATTGTTTCATGCTTTCATTTGCACAAGAAAATCGCAAATTACACTTTTGTAAACTTCTCTTATTGTTTATTAATCTATTTATTGTTTCATGTGCACCAACCTCCATATCGTCAAATTCCACAGATTATGTAGCATATTTGCCAAATTTGTTACCACTAGAACAGTCATATAATATATCTGCATCCTTGAGGTGGCAGCAAATTATGTCACATGATTTTACGCCACTAAATAAGAGATGCAAGTTGGACAACTGTAAATTGGGTTGGTGTTGGTATGGCTGGTTTTGGTGGTGCGGGTATTACTCTTGCATCAATTAGTAAATATTGTTGCAAAAAAGACCCTGTTTCAGGGCAAGATACTTTCCGTGACTGTAGATGGTCATGCGTTTTAGCGAGTATCAGTACTCTATTAGTAGTTGTTGGCGCATCTTTGGCCACAGGAAACTGGCCTACTGAAGGAGCAATAGGTGGACTAAATCATAATAATAAAAGAAATATTGATTATAAAAACTATACTTCTATTAATAAAATGATAGAGAATTTTAATTCTATTGGTTTAACAGTCCATGATACGTGGGGTAACAATTATTTTGAAATTGGAGAAAAATTATATGCAACAAATACATGGTTTAGGTTACATGCACCTGGTTTTGGTCCGGTTGCAAATATTTATATTAGCCCTGAAAATTCTTATCTCACAACAACGCATCCTAATGATCACATGAATAATCCTCGAAATAGAAAGTTGGTAGATTATACGGAGCGGTACGATTCATCATTTTGGTTGGGTGGGGGTTTGATCACCTCTTACTGTCGTTACAACAAAGGAGGTTCGGATCTTGCTGCACCTAAAGATACAAATATTATTTTTCCGGCAATAAACTCTCTTCAGCATATTTTTACAGAAGTTTATGGCCCATATCACTGGATTATCAATGAAAATAACCTTTCAAACAGGCATATAGCAGAAGGAGTTTTAAGTTACTCTGATACATACGATGGTACCAGGCCTGGCTTTCTGCCTACTGGTGGTATCCCATCTGTGTGTTATGGTGACCACGACGAATTATAAATTTGTATTGTATGTTAACGTCTACGTCGCCTTCTGAGATATCCTTCTGTGAGAGAAATGGCGTAGCCCACCCTATATATAACATTAGTCGTTGAGATAGTAATTCGGTGTACTGGAAAGACATACTGCTATCAGTGTTGTTGTAATAGTAGTTGGTACAATTAGTCGAGTTGTAATTGCTTATCTTATTTCTCTATTCATTATATAAATTATATGTGACATGATTTATATACATGCCTTTTATATCTTGATGAGTTGGAGTGAGTAAATATAATTTTGTTAACACAGTTTAACAGAAAACTTAACTAAAACAATCATTGACATAAGCAAAATTGGAGTTTGAAGAAGTAGGACATTGCATATCCCATGCATTGGTTGTAAACCCCGGGATACCTAATTGTAATATTCTAATATCCGAATCCCATGTACCTCCATGATTTAAGTGTACACAAATACCAATTTTATCATGAGAAAGTTCATGATCTACAATTTGTTCAAAGGCATTTCTTATATCATCAGTTGATGCCGTAGTTTTACAATTACTTCCAGTAGTCCATGTGGACCAGGCAACGGCCCACTGCCCATCATTATATGTCCACCAGTATACAACATCCCCACCACAATTTTGAGTTGAACCACCCTTAATTGCTGAAGCAATTAGAGAGGCAAGACTAGATGTATCACCAACTGCTCTTAATAAGTTATAACCATTTTCGTAGACATAAGATATGGTCGTCTTAAGAAAAGATAATATTTTTGCCGTGCAAATACCCGTGTAAAAGGAAACACTACCAGGAACATCACTCTTCATTAACGAAAAAGAATTGACAAAAGTGTTTCCGTAAAGAGTGCCAATATATTCTGCTTGCCCTATTGGGCTTTTCACTTCTAGGTGAGTGTGGTTATCAGATACACTTATCACTGTGATATTAACGGATAGAGTTATATTTCCAGCAAGTGTAGCTGTTTTTGAAACAGTTTCATTCATTGGAAAATCACTTGTCCAAGCTGCTATATCATCTTGTGTAGCTCTTCCAGCGTAGAAGCCGCCGACAAATTTTAGAGGAATATGCGGATTTGAGTTCACCGCCATAGGAACTATAAATGTTTCCTGGCAACAAACCACATGGTCTAACAAAAATAAGCCAAATATTAAACTTTTCCATGAAAGAATGGATAACATTTTTTGTTGAATACTAGATTTTATTTGGTTCTTCTTTGTTAAGAGTCTGTGATTTATTATAATTGTCTGTGGGGATCTACATAAAAGAAATAATATATAAAATATACTAATTACACAAGTTGATTAAGATAGTTGATTTATTTTACATGGTTGGAAAACCTCTGGTATTTTTACCAATGATTTCTGTCACGATCACGAAACCATTCCATTTTCGAAAGTTATATTAAATATATTGAGTGATTTTAATTTCCACTTTGGGTTGTGACGTTCGTCTATTTCAGTTATACGATTATCAAATCATCACAACTGTGATATTTACTCTTTCCCAATTCAAATATGTGTTATCCTATATGGCCAAACACTAAATAAAATTAGGCAAATATAAATATTTTCATCAATTTTTATACCCATATATAATATATATAATGAGTATAGAAATAAGACAACCAATTACAACTCGACTAATTGTACAAATTACTATTACAACAACACTAATAGCAGTATGTCTTCCTAGTACGCCCAATTACTATCTCAACAATACAGCCAATCAAGTATTAGTGTTCGTATACGGTACATTGCTAAATTTGGCATTAACTCGTGTTCTGCTTAGGTTTATTTGATATCTAACTTTTCTTTGCTGCAACTTGAAACAAAATTGAAGACTCTATGAATATCTTCGTTTCTGTACGCAACATTGTGGCTAATATCAGATTATTTAGAGTTTATCTAAAATGGCAATGCAAGGTTCTGAAACAAAATTTTTAATAAAACTTTTCTTTAGGTTAGCATTCTCAATCACTATAAGAGACATAATTATATTAGAATATAACATCACCGGTGAATCTAATGGCAGTTTGGTAAACGAATCTGCATTGAAACATATTTTTGAATTTTGATGCAGTCGTTGTGGGAGAAATTAGAAATATCTGCACAATACAGATTGACTAATAGAGGTGGCATCATTGCTGTTTTTGAGGCTTCTGTGATTGTTTCTAATGAGACTTAATTGTTTCATACTGGAATTTTCATAAATCATTTTTTTCCGCATTTGGTTCGCCATGTGACCGATATGGAAACATGGTCCTGCCGGACAAAAAAGACGTACGAAATGTTGTTTTTCATTCTGGTTTTGTCTAGGAAACAGGTATCGCATCGGGTGATAATGTTCCGTGAGAGAAAGTTCCTCTTCCCTGAAGTTCCCTCTAGGAGATACATCTTGAACTGCCAATCTATTACGGCACATCAACTGATGCGACCGATAATGCAGTCCCTGGCATAAATAATTCTAAACCCAAGCTATACAGCACTAAACTTTTCCAAGGAATATGAAGTTTGCAACTTTGTTACTCAACAAGCGGTCAAGTACACGAGAGTGAAACATTTTACTACATACATATAACTCCTGAGGCATAAGTAGTAAACAGGATGCAGTGCGCATTTCACACCTATCATTCCAGTACTGAATAATGTATTTACTTTTCTGAGATACAATTTCTAAATGTACTATTTTCTGTTAAACGAAGAATGATCGGAGGAATGATATCCAAACACATACTGCTCTAGTTTTGGGCGTATGCAAAAAATAAGTAGATTTGAATATACTATACCCGATATGTTTAAGTAGAATGTAGATTAGTAGATTGAATAGCTTTGGAGCTTGTATTTATTTGTTGTTTTATCCTTTTTTGAATATAATTATGTATATAGCATTACAGACTAAAAATAAACATATTGATTAAAGTAAATCATATCCTATTTATGTTTTAAATTATTCCATTTCTGTGAGTACGGAACCGTTCTTGCTATGAAACATCTTTCAGATCGGACCATAGTTACTTATATTTCAACAAATTCCGAATAATCAAAATATATTTCTATAGATACCTAACACAAACAGGAGAATAATGTATACTACCACGTTTAGTGAGAGTAGTAGTCAGGTTTCCTAAATATTTAACTGGATGGTTACCATTACTATAACCATTATGGGTATGAATAAATTGTAAGGTTGAGTTGGTCTTGCTATGAAATGCAATTACAGATGCTGACAATTCGTCTCTACCTCGTTTAGTTAGACTATGGTCAGTAATTTCATAATCATTCGTAGCGTAACTCCGTGATAGAGAGAGTCAAAGAGCTTGTTGCATGTTGAATGTAAAGTTATGTCTTTAGTTTGATTATTGTATGAGAAGATTTAATTAAGCGAATTATGTCTCCTATTAAGAATATCCGAGCCATCTATTGCCCCATCTTTAAAATGAGTAGAACCGTAGTAGACTGCCACGATTACCAACGTTTTCAATAATACTTGGCTCAGATCAAGTACAGCCTGAGTGCAATCCAAATTGATAATTAAAATCACTCAATATATTTAACATGTCTTTCGAAGATGGAATGGTTTCGTGATCGTGACAGCAATAATTGTATAAATACCAGAGGTTTTCCAACCATGTAAAATAAATCAACTGTCTTAATCAACTTGTGTAATTAGTAAATTTTATATAGATCCCTACGGAGATTGTTGAGATAGTAATTGGGCGTACTGGGCAGACATACTACTAGTAGTGTTGTTTTAATATTAATTTGTACAATTAGTCGAGTTGTAATTGCTTGTCTTATGTCTATATTCATTATATATGTGTCATGATTGATATACATGACTATTTATCTTTATGTCCTGGAGTGAGTGAATATAATTTTGTTAACACATTGCTACAGAATTATATGACACCCATATCTTTTCACCTATGACTTAATGTTAGTAGTAAGGTTAATTTTCTACGCGGTTACAATGCCGAAATATGAATTCAGGCATTACTCATAGTTCAACACTATCAGCACAGCTGTAGCAGGCATCTACGCTTATTATGATTACAGCGAGTCAGTATGGGTGCGTATTGCCTGATGGGGTTCCTTCTATGCTGAAGATGGAGGTGTAGCTGACTCCGTTGATGCTATAAGAAATG
>NC_016530.1:520662-536385 GCF_000236905.1 Tetrapisispora phaffii CBS 4417
ATGCCCCGATTTTCTCGACTTGACTATTATTAACTTAAACTATGTCATAATAAATACCGTTTTTACCAATTTATGTACTAGCCCAAATATAAATCAGATCCTAAATAATATTTTATACTTCTTACTTTTTACGAAATGAATTTCAGTAATCGTCTTAATATTTATTCAGATGACAAGAATTGCCAGATTGGTTTCTGTTATCTATTAGCGATATACATTAAAAATATTACTTTGACAAAATATTTCCATTCCATAATATTCTAGTTTCTTGGAATTTCAAGCAGCAGATAACAGAATTATCATTGAGCAGCATCAACAGTTTTTTATATAGGTGTAAATAAGATAAAGAACACTGCTTAATTACTATATTCAGGCATAAAATCTTATGCTTGCATCTACCTAGGAAGTTGATTAAAAACGAGTTATATACACTCGATAACTAATAACTAAAAACCATTATTTGGTCTGAATTATAAAAAATATATCTTACTCGTAAGGGTTGCTTTTGCTGGTATGAAAGAAGGTGTCTTTTTTTGGTAAGACTGATGGCTAAAGCATTAACGATAACCCATTTAGCAGCAAAATTTGCTAATGTCTTAAAATGAAGTTGGATTGTAGCTATAGGTACTATTAAATCTTAGGGTAAAGCATGGGCTATAAGACTACTACAAAAGAGTAGTTAGAAAAAGACAAAATTTTATTTGGACAAATATAAAGAACTTTACAAAACTTACATAGAAAAAGTCGAATATAGATAATATTACGTTCTTATTTACCAAACCATTTATATTCAAAAATGAATCCATGAAGTAATCAAAATAGGGAAAATGTGTTATATTTAGTAAGTTATTGGCACACATAATTACTCGATGATAATTTATGTGCCCATCACTAGTTCATACTTTGAAAACGATTGGACATTTATTAAATAGTGAAAAGGCAGTGCTTACACTAAGAACAAGGAAGTTGATCTATGTTGGCAAGTATCGAGTATTTTTGTAGAAGACTCTAGACAGTGACCTTCATATCAATAAATTTGGTCACATTTTATAACTTTGTAAAATAAAACTTGTGCCAGACATTCCCATATGAATCAAATGGTTGAGTTCATAACTTTATATTTGTGGCACACATATTAAACAGAAAAATAAATTGTTTTGCAAACTACAGAAGACTATGTTGCTTTATTAAACTAAGGCATGCAAGCTGTTAAATGCTATTCATAATAAGACAACACTTTTGTTGAAGCGGTCTACATGATACTTCAGGGAGCATAAAATTATACCCACTAATATGCGATAAATTAGTAACAATGATGACGCATAAATTATCTTTTATACTCTGAGTGCTCTGTCAAACCATACTCAAATTGGTAAGATTCTTCTATAAGCTATATGCCAAAAGAAAGTGCATGCGCTTTATTGCTATAAATTTTAAAGAGATGTTCCCAATAAAAACAGTCATTATTCTATTGTGAATACAGGTTATTTTGGCTTGATTGATATTCATCATTGTTTTTTTGTAATCCCTATTAATTATTTTTCGAAGTTGTGAAAGTGTGAGTATTCAAATTATATCTTTAACTTTGCAGTGCAAATAGAACTGCTTATATGAATAGTTTGATGATGTTCTAATCTACCTTGCTATTCCTTGACCTCCCACTGCTGCTAATAGTATTAAATTATTTTTCTCTCGTGCATTGCATAAAGTGTCGAGATAGTAATTGGGCATAATGGGAAGACATACTACTATTAGTGTTGTTGTAATAGTAACTGGTACAATTAGTCGAGTTGTAATTGTTTATTCTATTTTTCTTTTATAAATTATATATCTGACATGATTGATATACATGACTATTTATCTTTATGTCTGGGAATGAATAAATATAACTTTCTTAACACATTCTTACAAAGTTATATGACACCCATATCTTTTCACCGATAACTAAATGTTATTGGTAAGGCTTATTTTCTACGTGGTCACAATGCCGAAATATGAATTCAAGCATTACTCATAGTTCAACACTATCAGCACAGCTGTAGCAGGCATCTACGCTTATTATGATTACAGCGAGTCAGTATGGGTGCGTATTGCCTGATGGGGTTCCTTCTATGCTGAAGATGGAGGTGTAGCTGACTCCGTTGATGCTATAAGAAATGTCTGTAAGCAGTGTGTTGCAGATAAGCAGGATCTTAATATGGATTGTACTCAAGCTGCACTTGATCTGAGCCGAGAATTGGTACAGACGTTAGTGCTTGCAGCTGTTGGGTATGATTAAAGAAAATCTCATTATATAACAATAACTCATTAAGTAATTATTGTTCCATGCTAACTGCCCAAGTTATTCATCAAAACAGGTCTTGGCATGACCAAATTAAAAACTTGTATTCGAAGTATTAGCAAAATTTCTGTTATTTACTCATCACTACATGGCTCAAAAAAATAACAGATGGCAAGGTGTGGTTACCTATTCTCATCTAAAAGCACTTGCCTATATACTAGTGTGCTGTAACAGGATTGTGAAATTATCCTCGATTCAGTGCCCAATCAATACTAAGTTGGCATTAATGTATCACTTTCATGCTGCGAATCATTTAAGAATGAAAACTATTCGTCCCTGTTAGTGCTAACAGGAGATTTATAAAATCAGAGTTCTACTGTCGAAGGGATGTTTGTAATTCTTGTAACATGTGTGAACTGCCTTTAGTCTTTGAATGCAGTCTACAGATGAGCTCAGGGTTTTCAGCTTTTCCCATTTGCCTTCAACCATAAGTGCCTGGTACAAAAAGTACATTAAATGGATTGACTGTTCTTATTGTTCGCCACCTCCTCTTTGTCATATCTTTTACTTTTGAGCATCTATGCTTTTGAATCTCAAGATCTTCTTTCACTTCCATCACTATATATATGTTGCGTCGTTCATATTCCTTGCAGCAAACATTTTTAACCACGTGAGAATAAATAAATGGAAAAGTTGGTTTACTGGAACATGGATTCAACGAATGGTTTTAATAGATATATCAAAGAGGAGAAATGGGATTATCTGTATTTATTCCACCAAAGCAATCTCACAGCTGTAACTAATAAGCAATTGTACTGATACTGCAATCTGAACAATAAGCTGTTAGATCAACAATAAAACCTACCAAATATATAAATGCACTCGTTCCATCAAAACTTTTATTACGGAATCAGACTAATTGTTCCTGCGTATAGCCGAATTAACAAACCAGCAATGGAAGCTCCATAGTACATATTTGATGATTACTTTTGTATCAAGCTAATTTTGAACTTCGGACCTATTTAATACTACCATTTTTACGAGAGCTCATTGGATAGCGATGCTTATAACATGTCCACATTGTACTTTTAGATTTACTAACAGTTTGGGTACTGCGGGCAGAGACTAAATCGTCTTTTATTGATGTAAGTCGAACACATATGTAAAATAAGTAACCCTTGCAGCACTAGATTATAACTTTAGGAAAGTGGTGTCTATGGCAAGTTCAGTTGTGATTCAGTAATTATTGCTTTCATACCGAATCACAAGCAATGGGGCATATCAGACCAGACCACAGCCGTTGGCCTAGGTGTTAGAATATGTGTTTGCTCAGTCGAGACCACCACAACTTTATATAAGAAGTGTTGGCAGAATAATTCCACTTGCTCTACCCAGTTCCAGTTCGTGCAGATCACGGCACCGGCAGCTAATGTAATGGACAGTCCACAGAAGTGCAATGACTGAAGGAAAGATCGGCAGTTATGTCGCGTAACTCTAACTGTCACAATTTATTTTTGTGTCGTACCATTTCATATATTAGTATTTAAATCCAGACTATTTATGGGAAGAATAACTAGAGGATACAATATATACACAACAATTTCGATTTAAGGTCACAAATTATAAATGAAGAAATATAAAACATGCAGAATAAAAGAATCTTATCAGAAAATAGCGCCTCAGGTAGTATTGGAAGTTCAACTGGTAGAAGTTTGAATCACAGTCAGCATCTGTCTACTGTCAATCCATGGGCGGAAGAGGATGCTGTTGGAATTGACCTCACTGATATCACCTATGATGCAAGTAGAGAAACTGAGGGTCCAAGTAGTCATAATGAGAATGGAGTTGCTGAGGCCATCCCTGATGCAACTAGCAATGAACAATTTACAATTGCAGAAAATTATGAAGAGTTCCTGGATCGACAGATAATTTTACTCAAAACAAAAGTGGCCAATACAGATACTGAAAATACCAGCAGTTCACCTAGTGGATGGCAAAGAAAGAAAATTGAAAGAAAACAAAAGCCATTCGTATTGAAGTTTTATTATTTTGAAACAAGAATGTTGTCTATTTCAGGACTGAAAAACTGGAATGAACCACTAAGGATCGAAAAATTGAAAATATGGGAAAGTAATGGCAAAGCTGTGGCATTTGCACCACATTTGAGCAGGAAAATCAAATACGGAAATGATCCATTATTTCAAATAATATGCCAAGACTCTAACAATGATAACTTTGCTAAGTTAATCACCATACTGTTTGCTTTTGTGCACACTATAAACCGACACATAGAATCACTTGAGGATAGATTATTTAATTTAAGGAATGCAAATAGCGGGAAGTGGCTAATATTCCTAAGAACATTTCAAAATTTTATTATATTGCAAAATAATATAAGCAACTTAAACAAAGTAATAGAGGAGAATTTTTTGATTTGGGCGAAAATCTTGCAACTGGAAAATTTTAAAATTGAAAGACATCATTTAAATTCTAGCTGGTATACACAAATTAACAACAGATTGGAATACCAGAAAAGGAGAGTAGATACGTTGAATAAAAATCTCGAAACTTTGCGGAAGAAATTCAAAAGCAATTCCTTATATATACCATTTTTCGGAATCAAACACTATCCATCAAGTGTTGGATTACTAACAACATTCATAACAATGTTGTCAGTTTATTCGTAAAAGAAAATAAAAATAATGATATCATGTTATTCATTATTAAGGTAGCAGTTTCAGTTGGTTTTGGTATTGCAGCGTTTCTAGTTAGTTTGTGCTTTTGGTACTTTAAAGATGTTAAGTATTATTTTAGAAGAAAATTAGCAAAAAAAGTCGGTTGGTCTGTAGAAGTAGTTAATTATGAGGAATATAATAAATAATATTAAGTAACTTAATGATAGGCCGTATTCTATGCTATAGCTTCATCATATGTAGGTAGCTTCATACTATCTTCTGATTCTAGACCGTCTGCAACATAACTATCAGCTACAATATAGCCCATATATCTGTAGTTCCTTAAATTAGACAAGCCTGGTACCTCTGCTTCAGTAAGGAGAAGTTTAACCTTTCTCACATCTTTTCCATAACGTGCCTTTGCTACCTGATTGCATCGTCTCACTAGAGTACCATGGGAAAGACTCCCATTAGTAAACTTAATGAGATGTTCCCTCCGCTTGCTCCCATTTATCTCCATTTCGTATTGAATCGGAAAACGGAGCATCTTTATAAAGGTAAAAGGGCAGTACCTTTTTTTCCCTTTGTAACACTGAATGCAATATCTAATATGTTTCATTGATGCTAGGGCATTTTTCTTGGAACAGTTCACGAATATTACTGGAACGTATGAGTCCAAATCTCTGACAGTAAAAAACTTGGCTTTGAGTAACGGCCCCAGACATTTTTCTTGGTCAGCCAGTGTTCCCTTATACATAGGTTCAGGGTACTTCGTTGGAGAATATAACTGCATTGAATTTATTTTGGGGATTGAAGTCGCATTTATTCTAGTAAGATCTAGCCTTAGTTTACTTTTCTTTTTAGATGGTGAGATCCAGCAGGGTGTCGGAATGTATAGAGTCCCATTATCATCATTCCCAACTGCGACAACTACGTCGATACCATATTCAAATTCTTCGAGTAGATATTCAATTGGAAGTTGAAGCTTTTTTGAGAAGCTCATCTCTTGATAGTTGATACCTAGGCGATGGAGAATAATACTGAGAGGAGTATCTTTAATATGTCCATATGCAACCCCCAAAGGGTAATCAAACATCACTTTCCAACTCTTTTCGGAGCCTATGGAAAGTTCTTGGATATCCATCTAGTAGTATAAATCAGATATACCGAGTTACTTTCCTATTTACGTACCTTAAAAAGTGGTACAAAATGCACTGTACATTATTGTTGAGTCTACATAAACCCATTTATACGCTTCCTTATATACCCAGTATCTTGCAAATTTTGGGGTCTCATGTCACATACTCTCCTTTAATTATGTTTAACCTAACATTATATGTTCTGCTGAGTCAGTGCTTGTCTTAACTACAGATGTTGCATTGCTATTTGGCAGGCATTCGTAGTTTTGCTCAGCTACCAGCCATCAATATCGTCAGCGAAAGAACACAACTGAGCCTAAAGACCTGGCTAACACAACAGCAATATGTTATCAGCAAAGAGACTTATAGTGCATGAAAACTGCGGCTGAGTGAGCTTCCATTTCTCTGTTTTGCTTTATATACCATCTCACTTATTGCTCCTGTAAATCCCGAACTTGCTTTTATACATTTGCATTTGTTGCCCCTTGCTGGGCCCGGGTAACGAGGGAGCAGGAAGCAAATGGAACAGATGTTTGCTACAAGCAACGGTCTATTGGACGGTTCGATCCTGATGGGTTATAAGTTCTTACATTAGTAGAAGTAACTATGGATGTTTTGTCACATGGTGGTCTTCAGCAATTGTAAGTCGGTGAATATAGCAATGAGCAATGGGGTGTGGACTTTTTTAATAGAGAGCTAGTACGCAAGGTCTAGGACTCCTGACAAATCAGATTAAAATTCGAGATAACCGAGGATCTCCCACACACCCCAACTTCATGGTGTGAGGCGTGATCATGAGATAATACTGGTTAGAACAGAAGATTAAAGATTTTAACATACCTGCTATTTCCTCGAAAGATCTGCAAATTATTGTAGAGCGATGAATACATATTAAAGATCTACACCAACAACTTACTTGTGGGTCCTTTTCCATTTAAATGAGGAATTATCATAACAGAAAAATAGCACATATAGCTCTCTTATTTATTTTTGAAAAGTTAGCTGCTTCAATATCATAACTGTGGTATTACAATATGAATATACAACAATTTTTGCTGTAGAAAAAGATGAAAAACTTGTCACATCACTAACCTTCCATTGATTCCAAGAACTCAAATATATGCTCGATATGACATCTTCTAAATATTGATACATGTAATTATTCTGAGGAAGGTAACCTAATGCCATATTTTTTGCAATGTACATATGTTGAGCTTCGTTGAATCTGGTGTTTACTGATCATCATAGAATACATTATTTAAAATACTTGCCCACTGAAATATAAATAGTGATCGGTCAAAAAACAATCAGCTCTGGCAAAAAAAGTACTCATTCAATAAGTATTTCTAGAAACACAATTGTTTTATTAAGATTGATTGGAAAGTTTTACAAGCTCAAGTTATCTAGAAGCCATGGAATACTATATTCAAAATTTACTGTGCACTCAAGCCTAACGAAGATATCAAGGGGATATTGAACTTAATGAAAAATAAACAACTGTAAAGATTACTTATATCTCCTTTCTCCGCTTAATGGATATAGTTATTTCCTCTTTTTTTGGATTAAACCTCCTTTTTATATCTTAGAACTGTTTTCGAATAACACAATACCTTGCCAAATAAGCATCCTAAAAACCCGAAAGTAAATAAAAGAGGATATTTAATTTTGGAAATAAATCTTCTTTACTTCCTTCAGATTAGGATTGGTAAGTAATTATGAATCGGACAATCAGACAAACCAGCTAGCAGACTGATAAAGTGCTTTAGAGGATAATATAATGAGAAAATAAAGGCTGTTTTATGAGAAGAATGTGTTTTCTTAAAAGCATCATTCAAGTGCTCAATCTTACTGTTATGCCTATGCATTCTATTGGTAAATTTCTGAATCCACACTGAACAATGCTCTTCAGAACATTTATGCATCTCAACAGAAAAATAATTTATCGATACGACATGGTTAGACTCTATAGTTTCATTTATTATCATGAGATTATCCTGTAGTTGAATATATTTGACTATATTCTTTGGCTTCAAAAACCCCGTCTTGTGCAATGAAACATCCAATATAATTACCTCGCTTCTCAAAGACTCTATGACCAATTCTATTTCACTAATAAGGTTAAAATACAAAATACTGAACTGAGCAAAACGCTTAGCAGTAGATATCAACACCTTTTCACATAAAATATCATTGTTATAGTGCAGCACATCCCTTAGATTAGGTGAATACACGGCTATTCCTTTTGGATATTTCCATATTTCTAGAGTGAGGATTTTTGTTGGGTGCCGGGAAGGATTAAAATGGTATTGGACCAGCGTTCTAAATCAGTGAAATGGAACTTGAAAGTTTGATATTCTGCTTTCCCTTAATGTTTATTTTCATTGTACTTTCCTCTTCTGCCGTTAAATCTCTATCAGTGTTGCCACTAGACAATGAGCCCATGACAGTGTTATGTTTAGTATTTTTCTAAAATTTTGATTACGGTATTACACAGGCTTTTTTATTTATCTTATGTTTACTTCTGATATCACCTAAACCAGGTGTGGAAATATTACAATAGCAACAATAGATAGTATCTCTTATAGTTTACCAGTATTTTTTTCTTCAAAGGGGTTATACAAGAAACCTAGCTCGGTTATAGCTCTTTTGGGTAGTTACTTTATATGGTCCAATGATTTCTTACCTTGAATAATACAGGTATTACTGAATGAAGAAATTCTCGCATCCAAACTTGGGATAACTTCAAAGTTTCTTGCCGTCTAATATCTTTTCTAAAACGATTGAAGCTTTATTAATCCTTTTTATTTTAGTTGATGCCATTTGAATGTATGTGGTTTATAAAATTTTAGCCGCCTAAGTATTTTTGTGTTGCATTAAATACAAAACAATGGATTATCATTAATTCTTTTCGATGGTGAAGATAATGTTGTTGGAAATGACACTGGACGTATAAGTGACTATACGATACCAGATATTACCTCTTTACGAGACTATTGTTGCTAACCTGAAACAATAGTGCCTACGAGAATGCACTTGCAGAATTTCTAATGCATAAATAGTACTGTAGAACCATCAGTCTGCCATACGTGTTCAATTCGACACTGTCGGCTCGTTGGACAGAACGGTAGATTGAAATATTATGTATATATTAAATCCTGGTAATCAATAGTGAATAATTCATTGATCCAGGTCCAAGAGACTAGAGAGATTAATCTGATTATATAGTATGTAATTTAACAACCATTAATATATTAAAGCAATGAATTCAACTATTGGGCAAATGTAAATATATTACTGTTTTGGAAATAATCAATCAAAGACTCTATTTTGTTATTTGTGCTTTTACTATCGACTTTCTTTGTACTTCTAAATATGCTTCCAATTTTTTTAGGAACATATCTTTGAGTCGATTATATCCTTAACTGATTTTTTATAGTCTTCTTTCAATATCTGTAGCAGTTGCTGCTCTGATATATATTTGTCCATTGAATGCGTATTGATCATATGGGATAAGAGGTTTCTTATATTAATATAAGAGTTTAATATATTGTCCTATATGGCAGATCTTAAATACTAAAAAATTAAGTGTGGATTTCCCCGGCTGCGAATAATTTGATCACGCAACAATACATTAATAAATCAACAAACAACTACGTTCCACTTAATAAAATATACACATTAAAAACACAAAGAGTTTATTGTTATCTATCTTACCGAAATGTACAATCAAGACTACTTCCAAAAATTGCAGAAATACAGCTGATTTAGTTATGTCAATGTGATAGGAATTACACTGTTGAGATAGTAATTGGGCATACTGGGAAGACATACTACTATTGGTGTTGTTGTAATAGTAATTTGTACAATTAGTCGAGTTGTAATTGCTTATCTTTTTCCGATATATAATTTATATAAAATTACATTTAGACTAAAACATAAATATAGAGAATATAAAATCATGTCCTATTTGTATGATTTCATTACTTCTATTTGTATGAGTACAATACCTGTCTTCAACTAGCTAAGCATGAAGAACATATTTATCTCGGACGATATCCGCTTATGACTCATACTTCATGTTGAAATCTAAATTCAAGTATTACTCATATTTCAACAGAACACGACAAGGACGCTAACACATGTCTACTCTGTTTTCTGCTATCTATATAATACCTAATGGATTACTTAACGGTACTACTAAAGGTGTACTCACCATTTATACATTTATATCATGTTGGTAACTAGTTGCTTAAACATTACTAATTCACCCAATAGTCTTCCCAATCTCATATAGCATAGGTTACACCATTTATTTCATGGAAATTTTCTCTGAATACGACTTGGCTGTTATTAAATCTAACATCAACGGTTATAATTTATAATGTATCAAAAAAGACTTTGCAAAAATTAGCAAACTTAGTATTGCTTTCTCATATTAAAATTAATGATATAATTTTCGCTATTCACCAACTTCCACAAACTATATTCCACCCATACAATGCATTTGCATATTTTTCCTCCCATCTCATTACACGGACATCTATTCTCCCAACAGAATCATGAACAAATGATGTACAAAAGCCAGCTATATCTAATTTTCTGATGGATTCAACGGAATAGTTTATAACCGTTGTAACAACATCATCACAGGATAATTGTTTATAGGTATCATTAAGTTCATAATGAGTATAGCCAACCCAATACGCAAGTTTATCACTCCCATCATCAATGTTTAGCCATACAAATCCACCGTTGCAAATCTTCTTTTTAACCTCATACTTCCTTCTTATCTCCAAAATAGTATTAAAAAAAGGTATTTCAGTTAATACTTCAAAAATCCTTATAGCTGTTGCCCGTGCGTATTGTTTCCACCTAGCTAATAGTCGTTTATCTAAGAATGTTGTTAATTCAAGAAAAGTATTTGTAAAATTATGCCAATATTTGTTAGCGCAATCTTCACGTTTCGAAAGTCTGTTAGCTTTACTACCTATGGTGCGGCCTACAAGTGCGATCATTTCATCCACAGTATAATTAGTATTTGACCCATCCCTTCTCTGTAAAGTATTTTTTGACAATCTAGTATTTAACATATTTACGAATTGTGAGACACCCTCATAATCAACTTCAATATCAGTGTATCCCATGCTATCCATATATGTTAAATTATCCCCAGGCATTACAGCCAAGACATGTTTAGGAACACCATGTGTTAAATAACCTCTCGTTATATTGGGAGCCAACACCTCTAGTTCTACGCCAGTTGTGTTACCAAATGAAAGCGGTGGCACAATTATTGGTCCATATTTCCGATACAGTTACCAATTTTAATAAATAGTATACTTGCTAATAATATAAGTTGATAAAACATGTTTAAAAGTTGTAATTATTAACTGTCTAGAGAGTGTTTTTCAGACAATAAGCAAACTTGATTTTTTTTGTTTCAATTCTGAGAATACCACTCTGATTTGATGTAAATGGAGTTTTACATATGAAATTAATAATAGAGTAAAAAATATATTAGACAGGAATATTTACGTATAATTTATGATCTTTTATAGTTCAAATATAAATGTTTAGAGTTTATTAGTTGCTAAAACAGAAATACTGGAAACCTAATTCAATGAGTTCCGATTCAATTAGGGCATTGAGTTGTCATTAAAATGAAGGTAAATACTTCACTGGTTAAAATAAATTCCAAAATGCGACGCCTTCTGTAAAATACACATTTTTATTTAAGAAACATCCGTTGCAAACACTTTCCGCGCAGTGCAGTCACAACATAAAAATTTTCAGTTCCCAAACGAGCGTCTGAAAGTCTCAGAAATCCGCGTACAATAAATTCTTTATAATACCGACAAGCATCACTATTTCTTGGGGTTCTCTCAGCCATTCGTTACTATGTTAGGCTAAACAGAATTTTCATTCGTACGTGAACATTGTGTGAATTACAAAATTTAGACGCTGTTGTTCCCGAATGTCGTTGCGTTTGTAACAACATGCGCAGAACGACGACCTGATAGAGATATTCCGCGGATTTCTGTTTCATTCTTCAGTCAGTTCTCAATTAAGCAATTTCGCACTGTCAAGAGGACATATACGTTGTTTCTGAATATGAAAGGAACGGGTTATATTGTCTAACTCAAAATTCAAAAGTATCACTATTCAGAGTTTCGTATCCAAGATATTTGTTCAGTTATAAAGCAGTTGAGCTTTTGTATGAGAACTGAAGAAATTTCATTCTCAATCTTGTTGATTAATGTATGCGTGGTTTCGGTTACCAAAAATTAATCCATTAAACATTTCTAAGCTTTACACCTAAATTTTTATGAAGTTTCTTTTTCACTAAAATTTCTATTACCTCTAGTATGTTTTACTTCTTTTTATAGTCCCAAATTGTTTAAAGTATATTTAATTATGTATCAGAGTGAAATCGCTATCTTGATTAAACAAAACTTCACAATTCTCTCTAATATTACTATGGCGATAAATTACTGAGAGATCTTCGAGAAATATCAATTCGTATCGGTCTTATAGAGGAATTATTGCACTGCGCGGAAAGTGTTTGCAACGGATGTTTCTTAAATAAAGACGTAGCATCTACAGCTCGTGACTTAGGTTGGAATTTATTGCGATCAGTGAAGTACTACTAATCTCTACTACAACGACAGTTTAGAACCCTAACTCAAGAAATTAATATGCACTTAGAGGGATATGGCTTCTATATAAACCCTTGTAATTAGGAGTTTCATTGATGTAATATTTCGGTAACTTCTTGTAAAGCTTGAAGCTTGTAAGTGAATGAGCATTTCTAAAGCTACTAGGACTTCAAATATATACGTCCACAGAACGTATATGTAATTCCGATCTACTGTTTACTAACGGAAAAGGAATATAACATTAAAATTTAAAACATCGTCTTATTGAATGTTAACTTTATATGTGATATCGGTACTGAAATGCTTGTTTTAAATAATATCTTAATAAAAATAAAATGTAGCTGCAAGAAACTAAGCAACTCTTAGAGTATACGCACATCAACCTTGCGGCTAAGATTACTTTCTAAAAGAGTAAGTGCATAGTTGGTTGCATCAATTGACCAAGAAATTAATTATACCTTTGTTAGACTTCCCAGTTAGTAATGCTACAGTTATTAAGTACTTTGTTCAATGGGCATTATTAATTGTAATTGGGAAAAAAATACCTCACACATTTTACTCTGAAGATTTCACGGCAACATATCTTATTGGTAAACAAAGCGCATGTGCTACTAGGTGATTAGGAGTAACGCGAATGCAATACTATGCAGTTGTTTATGTGGCAACCAGTTGAAAAGAAAGTCCCGCAGCAGATATATATTTGGTACTATGAAGTTATAATTGTTGTACTGAGAGGTTTGAGAGTTGCTCTGCGATCTTTTAAATATGATAATTTTTTCGAAGTTTTATATCCGCTGCAACGGATTAATTCTCTGATATATTACGAATGAAAAGCATTTATATGCATTATTAAACGATTTTTCAACATTGCTGGAGCCGTTTATTGTGAAGAAACTTATGATAAAATCTCTTATTACTAGAACTACAATTTGTTGAGATAACAACCATAAATATTATTCTGTTGCAAATTGTTGCAACCAATAGCATGCTACGGATAATTGTCTTTTCATGCCAATATTTCTTGCAGCAAAAAAATGTAAATAAATGCTTAGAAAGTGCAGTAGGACAGTTGTCACATTATATTACCGTAAAGACATTACTACAGTAAAACTTTCTTCACAAATAAATTACCACCCACCTTAAAGAATATAAATATTTTAGTGCCGTTGTTCTTAGTTACAGAGAAATATGCATATTTCATTCAGGAATAAGGAACACGGTTCTAAGTTTCTCAGAGTAATAAAGTGAAGTATTTATTGATAATTACAGTGGCTAATATGAATTAGATAAGGTAATAAATGGTTTTAATAAGTTTAATCAGTTAATATGACTAACGCTCAATCAATGGCTACTCAATTGATAATTAATTTTATAAAACTAAAATATATAAATTAAACTATTATCCATTGAAGTTTTTACAATATATTGATACTACATTATAAATATTTAATATATAATGTTAATTTATAATAAGGCCCCAAGCAACACATTGGGGTCTGCAAAGAATAAATGTTATTTAATAATACAACTTACATCATTAAATTTACTCTTTTATTAGTAATTTTATCACAAATTACAAAAATACAAGCAATGGAGGTTGCTCTAGCATCACCTTACTTAGCACTCAAAGTGAACTTAACTTCAAATAATGAATATTGCTGGATTTTGGAGCATTCTGCGTATATGGCACCTAACGAAACCCATGGAATGAGCATTTGGGTAACAACTTTGGGGGATACAGAGTTCGAAGCATTCCGTTTTTGGAAGGAAATTAACGGTTCTTTAGTAGAGTCTGGAGAAACAGAACTCATCAATAATGATATAACGGCTAATCCAAAATTATACGGATATAATTCTACGTACGATTATTGTGTAGAAGTTGAGAAATATCAATTCGATTTACCAGTAAGACAATATTTGACAAAGGTATCGTATCCACCTATTTCTAACAATACAAAAGTATTCAGAAATAAACGCAGCGTAGATAATGATTGCTGGAATGAGCCTTGCTATGACGTAAGAGATTGCCTTGTTATTGATAGGGCTTGTGCACATTGTGAGAAATATCCTGGGATGAGACAACAAGATTGTGAATATCAATATACTGAAAATATTGCTGGATTTCGTTGGGTATGTTGGATGGATTATTTAAGACACTGCCATAAATAATGGTTTCTTTGTTGACATAAATATTTCATTCTGTCAAATATATTATGACCATAATATATAATGTGTATAGTAGTTTGTTGACATAAAGATTCCATTCTGTCAATATATTATTACCAATATATACAGTGCAAATACTAGTTCACGTCTACTATATTTCATGTAGACTTGTATATACACTTTGTTACTCTAAATATGTGCTTTATATAAATCCCTAAAACTTTCACCAGTTTAACGTTTTACGATGTTTCAATACATTTCACATTAAAACATTCTTGTTCTATTTTAGTTAATTTATCTCTTAGAAGGATATCTTAGAACACGATCTAGACGTTAACATGTCAATGCTAATGATCAATATTGCTAGAATATAGAATGAATATATACCTATATATGGTGTATTAGCGGTGAGGTTCAGAAAGATGGTAGCGGCGTGATGGATGATATGATAAGTGATGACTGCTAGATGAGTGTAGGATGTAAGTGATAAATAATATAGCATGTGATTAGTATTGAAGTATATGATGAATGATGAGTGGTGGGTGGTGGGTGATGAGTGATGAGTGATGAGTGATGAGTGATGAGTGATGAGTAAAGTGAGTGTAATGAATGTTAAGGTAGTGGGGGGTATGGGTGTTAGGATATGGGGGGTATGGGTGTTAGGATATGGGGGGTATGGGTGTTAGGATATGGGGGGTATGGGTGTTAGGATAGTGGGGGGTATGGGTGTTAGGATAGTGGGGGGTATGGGTGTTAGGATAGTAGTGGGGGTATGGGTGTTAGGATAGTAGTGGGGGTATGGGTGT
>NC_016531.1:0-3724 GCF_000236905.1 Tetrapisispora phaffii CBS 4417
ACTATCCTAACACCCATACCCCCACTATCCTAACACCCATACCCCCCCACTATCCTAACACCCATACCCCCCCACTACTATCCTAACACCCCATACCCCCACTATCCTAACACCCATACCCCCACTAACCTAACACCCATACCCCCACTATCCTACACCCATACCCCCCCACTATCCTAACACCCATACCCCCCACTAATCCTTAACACCCATACCCCCCACTATCCTAACACCCATACCCCCCACTACCTACTATCCTAACACCCATACCCCCCATACCTAACAGCTCTCATTACTCTTAAATCCATCTTTACACCACACCCATCTGCTAATCTTAAACGGCCATAATATTCTTCATCTCCTCAACGTTTATCATCAATACTCTTTCCATCACCATCTATTCTTTCGCCTTCGTTTTCCCATCTAATCCATAACTTAACATTTATCTACCATCACCTGTCTTTCTCTCTTTTCTCTATCATGTTTATTCCTCCCCCCTTCAACCCCCCCATTACCACCTCCACTCCTCAACTATAATCTCTTCTCACTAATTATTAAAAATAACATTATGCCTACTGTTACCCACAGCTTACCATGCGCGCTCGCGCTGTGAAACTTGAAAAACAGGAAAACAGTCGGTCACCATTAACTGTTCTATGACATAAAAGACCAAAGGCTAAACGCAGTAACCTGTAGTTAATGGAAGAGCGCTAACAAAGTGTACATTGTGGAAATACGAGTAATGCCTGAATTCATATTTTGGCTATTGTAACCGACGTAAAACATTAAACCTTACTACTTAAGTTATAGGTAGAAAAGATATGGGGTGTCATATAATTCTGTAGAAATGTGTTAACAAAATTATATTTACTCACTGCAAGACATAAATATATAAAAGGCATGTGTATCAATCATGACACATACATAATCTATATAATGAATATAGAAATAAGACAAGCAATTACAACTCGACTGATTGTATAAATTACTATTACAACAACACTACTAGTAGTATGTCTTCCCAATTACTATCTCAACATAACCACAACCACTCACGTCGCTATCATGGTTGTGAACCTCAGCACATCCACCCATTGCCCCATCCCCATCCCCATCCACTCATCTATCACCATCCATCTAATCTTCAATTCATCTATTCAATCATTATCATCCATCCATCCATAATACTTCTCTTCATCACATCCATCACCACCTGTCTAATCTATCATCCATCCTTTACCCTCACTACCACCATCACAATCATCACCATCGCAATCATCACCATCTAATCACATCAATCCACTACCCGTCACATCCATCTATATAATTCATCTATCTAGTCATATCCATCTATCAAATCACAATCAACCCCATCTATCATCACATCCATCTAACTAATCTACCATTCATCTATTCAATCATCACCATGTATCAATATGTCATTCTTCCCTTCACCATCATCACATATATCATCCATCCATTACCCCCACTACCATCATCACATCCATCACAATCACTCTCCGTCCATCCATATCCTCTCGCCCATCCTCTCACCCGCCCTCCTCGCCTCCACTCCGCGCGCCAAACTTGAAAAACTCAAAAACACGCCCATCGCAAAACCCCGCCTAACACCATCAACCGCTAACAATTCCGACGGTTACACCCCATATCTATATGGCCCTCCTTGCCCGCCCGTCACCACCCTCACCATCGCGATCGCTGTCCACTCGGCTCTCCGTCTCTCTGCTTACCCCGCCTTCCGTCACTTCTATCTCCCAACCATTAACACATCACATGATCAGACCCTCACCCCCCACATCCCATCATCACCGCGCTAACTATTCGTCACAATGCTCAATCAGTTCTTGGACACACGTAACTGACAACACAATTGCAGTAACCACAACCACTCACGTCGCTACCATGTTTGTGAACCTCAGCACGTCCACCCATCGCCCCCATCCCCATCCCCATCTACTCATCTATCCATCCTCACATTCAATAATCACAACACACTCAACTCCCATGTCACTCCAAACCCATCACCTGCCATCCCACCATCATCTGCTCAACCATCTATCAACCATCTATCAACGTTCAACAGCTACTATCGTTACCCGCCTCATCACTCTATTAAACAACACTGCCCATCTCCCAACCGCATCCACTCGCGCTCAGAACCTAAAAATTGAAAACCAAATCAACGCGTCACATGACCGACATCTTATTGATCGTACATAATGATTCCCTACCTCACCACTTCATCCCTGCTCCATTCAGCACACATTCTGGCAAGATTAACCATATTTTGCTCACTGTAATAACTGAACGCTATATATGTTAATAGACAGTGTTATTGACCACAAATGCCACTTGCACTCACTATTCTATTCATATTCATTCTATATCATCCATCCATGATCTCATCTCTACCTCTCACAACTTCAAACGAATACTAGACTTCTTGCAATGAAGAGGATCTAGTTGCACTTATCAATACCATACAATACCAAAATTCATAATTCTATGTTCAATCGTGTTGAGATAGTAACTGGGCGTACTGAGAAGACATAATACTATTAGTATTGTTGTAATAGTAATTGGTACAATTAATCGAGTTGTAATTGCTTCTCTTATTTCGATATATAATTTATATAAAATTACATTTAGACTAAACATAAATGTATAAAATATGAAATCATGTCCTATCTATATGATTTCATTAATTCCATTTCTGTGAGTACAATACGTGTTGAAATCTGAATTCAAGTATTACTCATATTTCAACATAAATTACTGACTCTTAACAATGAATAATCAAATAAAATCTAATATACGACAATAATCAATTAAAATCTAATATACAACAATTTTAAATTGTAAACATTAGCTTGTATAATTATCATATGTTTATATATTAATCATTTTATATAAATCCTTACAGAGAATAGTACTGAATTACAAATTGAAGTATTACCCATTTTTCAACAGTTTAAAATATTATGGATAGTAGATTATGAAACCTCACATTGAGACCATGGTTGAATAGGTAGATATTGCTCATCAGGTGTCAATGATTCTTGATCAAATGGTTCATTGTCAAAACCCCTAAATCTTCCTGATGTCATTGTATCTTTAGCATTATTATTATAAATTTGATATTGATATGCATTGCCACTTTCATCGCCAAGATAGCAACTGACCTGGTGCACTAGCTGTCCCCAGTCATATTGCATGCTTAAAACACCATTTGCAACGTCAACATAGTCACCACTTGCTTCAATTCCACCGCTAGAAAAGTTCTCCATATTATAGCTTTCATCTCTTTTTGAAAAATTCGATGAGCCTTGTTCTGCATGACAAAATCTAGCATACCATCTAGAACTACTGAAGCTCATAGCAGACATCCTGTGAGCTACACCATCGGGCCTTAGCACGTAATGAACTGGGTAACCAGTTTGATCATTGCGAACTACAGATAAGTTAGATTGTAGAACAGTTAATGTAGGTAAGCCTGAAAGCTGTGCCATAGCCGCCGTAATATTTTGTACATTTAAAAGATATTCTGCTGCAAGCTCAGTATCTCGTTTCCGCCAGGCATCATTGATTGATGATAACCATGCACGATCAGCACTATTAATATATTCGTAATTGAAAGCTGCCTTATTGACTGTTGCCATCGTACCAACTGCCGTAGCAACACACCCGGTTACACATCCAGCTT
>NC_016531.1:3747-4290 GCF_000236905.1 Tetrapisispora phaffii CBS 4417
TGCAAGTGCCTGCTTAATTCAACTCCCAGTTTGCTATAACAGGAAGCAGAAAGTATATATGTTCTTGAAGTTCGTTTACCTAAGCGGTATTTAAACTAAGTCGTGTAATTGGAATTCTGATGTTCGAATTAGGCTTACATTACTTCCAGAACCTGATTTCATGTGCATTGATATGCAATGACTAAGTCCACAAATACCCAGTAACAATATACTATGTTTATATGGAAGTCGAGAAAAAGCCAAACAGAAGCAAAGGACCCACGTAAGTTTGATGTTTCTTTCACTGTTATAAAATGTGAAGCAATTAATGAGCTTTATGACAGTATAGTTATTGCGGGTGACGGAGATAGTTGGGACTCACCCTTGTATGAACAGTTAGAAGAACTGGCTGATTACACTAGACCCAATGCGCCTGCACTACTTGCAATAGGAAACGATGAAGTCAATACATTATTATATCTCTTCACCCTTTGGAATGTCTAAATGTAAAAATAATGTTTATGAGAGAAACTATAAAACTAAGAAAATAGATTTTGAAAAGAC